>NW_026527787.1:0-28406 GCF_017976375.1 Cuculus canorus
AATCTGTGATTTCTGATATAATTTTAACATTAGGGGCCATTCATCAAGAGGTAGGAGTCAAACCGATCGGAACCAATGTTTGAGCAGAATATAACAATAATACAGGGAAATGACAGACTACTAGACTTGAAGCCTGCATCCCAAGAGAACCACTAGGACATCGTTGTGAAAAAGTGCAGGCGAGGTCAACCAGTGATGGGCAGGTGATTCCCGAAGTTCATTTCCTGGGAGCTGCTGCCCCTCTGTCCACTCTGCCAGGGCAGAGGCTGCAGCTTTGGAGGAAGGTGCGCAAAAGGGAGCACCGTTTGCAGGAGGGACCTGCTGAGCCAGGGCTTCTAGGGTGAGCTGTGTCCCTTGAATTCCCTCCTCACTGAACTTCCCTCTGTCTTCCTCTTTGTCTAGAAACCAGAGACGCAGCCTGCAGAGAAGCTGTCTGGGCAGGAGGAGGTTGGGTTCTCTGTGCCCCGTAGAGCAGTCATCATGGGGCCAAATCTGGCAAATGTCATGCTTCCACCAAAGCTGCCACAGAACGTGCCCTCTTCATCCGAAATAAAACACAGCATCCTGAAAGGGCACTCAGCCCTGCCTTACGACGCAGCACAGAGGCCCAGGAAGCTCCTGCACCTGCCTCAGAGACCCAGAATATTTCAGGAATACATGGGTAGCAAAACAAGTGAGGCCAAAGAGGAGCTGCCCCTGGGTAGCTTCTTTGAGACCAAGGAGCCACACAGGTCATTCAAGACGCAGGAGCCCAAACAGCACCTCTCTGTGGTCCTTGCAGCTGTGCCAGCTGTTCCTGACAGCTGCTCTCTGGTCAACCTGAAGCGCTCCCTCTTGACCGCTGTGAAGCGGAGCAGCTCTACATCTCCACCACCAGCCAAGAAGCGGGCACTCTCTGCCAAAGAGGTGAGTCTGAGTTTCTGCCCAGTCTTCAGTAGGCTCCTTCTGATTCTTCTTCTACCACCTCTCACTTCCGTCCACGGGCTCTATGCACCTCTCCTCAGCCTGAACTCAAGCTTCCTGGGCTGCAGCGGGGTGCGTTTTGTCATTCCATGGGTGGGACAAGCCTTGCCATGCAGCCAGCCAACGTGCCAGCTCACTGGACTTATTTCACCCCTGCTGGGGTGTGGGTTTCCTGCACAGAAAACTGTTGCCGAAAATATGATTTGATTTTTTTGCTTTTATTTATTTCACATTAATAAAAAGATTCAAATGTGTTTTTTTCCATTTAAGCAAGACTGATTTGAAATCTGAACCCCAAGCTCCCCCGTCTTCCTGCCCCCAGCCAGCCATGCCATCACTGAAAGCTGTCAGATGGGTCAAGCGTGACTTGCCCTTTGTCAGGCTGTGGGGGCCACTCCCGATAACCTTCTCCCTGTTCCACCATGCAAGTCATTTCATGCTCGCCGTCTCCCTTTCCCTTCACAGTGTCTCTTCTGATCCCACCATCTCCCTTCCCCCTCGCCGTGACATTTTGCCCCTCACCACCTCCCTTTCCCCTCTCCATGTCATTTTGTGCTTGCCATATCCTCTCCTCTGGCCCGGTCCTTTCTCTCGCCATCTCCCTCTCTCCTCAGAGTTCCCGTGCACTCTCCCCCCTCTTCCTACTCCATTCCCCCTCTCTCTTCCTCACCTCACCTCTCCTCTCCCCTCTCCCCTCTCCTCTCTCCCCTCTAACCGGGGGGGCGGATCCCTCCTGCATGCGCCCCTCGCCCATCACGGTGCTGGCAGACATGGAGCGGACAGCATGAACGAGCTCAGCCCATGTGGACAGGATGGCGACAGGACAACCCGGGATGGACAGGGGACGCTCTGTTTGGACCCCTGCTCACACGGCCCTCGGACACAGCGCTCAGAGGGGACAACAACCTGCTGCCCGAAGCATCGACGCTGCGTGGCTCGGGGACCACTGGGGGACCTGCTGCCTGCACCATCGATGCTGCCGGGGCACGGCCACCGACCTGCTGCCTTCACCACCGGGGCTTTCGGCTCACGCACCGCCAGCATTGACCCTGACAGCCTCTGGCAATGGAATGTGAAGCATTCAGGGGTCCTAAATGTAAGTTCAGTCCTGTCCATCAGGCCCTGCCACTGCAAACTCAACTCTGCCGCTCTGCAGCCCACCAGGGGCATTCCTGCTGCCCTTACGTGCCCTTAGGCATTTGTCGGAAACAATTTCTCCAGAAACTGTGACTAATGAAAATTTCCATTCTATCTATTTTAATTTGAAAATGCTGATGGGGTGAAGCCCAGCAAAATATTTCACAGGTTTTCTCTTTTTCCCCAAATCTTCCGTTTTGCTCCTTTCAGTTGCATCTGCTGTCCGTCACTGTGAGCATATGAAGAAAATACTTCTTGCAGAGAGAAAGTCAGAGGCTCTCAAAAGTGCAAAAATGCTGAGGAGTTACTTGGAGCATTTCTTTTTATGAGTGAAAAACTTGTTCTTTTTTCAAGTTGCTTTCCCCTAATGTCTGTTTCTCTTACGGCTTTGTCACAGAGGGAAAGAGAGAGGAGGCAATGCAAACCCTCAGCTTTTCCATTTGAAAACAGAGCTTCAAATCAACCTATTCCAAAAGAAAAATGTTGGTTTTGGTTTCCAGCTGTTGCTGGAAACTTAACTGCAGGGCATTTGTCAATTTTGTCTCACTGAGAAATTTCCCCTGGGGAACCCCTCCCAGTTTTCAATCAGCTCCGCTTTTTGAGCTTCCCATGACACTAAAACCTCCGCTGACAACTTGTTCCATGGCAGAAACCAGCTAGAGAGTTTTTCATGGTCCTCAGTGGGAATTGTCACCATCACAGCCCAAACCCACCACTCCATGCTCTCTTCTCATTGGCAAAGGAGAGCAATTGATTCCCTTAACATCCCACTGACTCTTTGCTTCAAACTCTTTGTACCAGAGATTGATTTTAATGAAACATTCCGCTTGTACACACATGAAATATCTCAAATTAAATTTTTGAATGTGAAGTAACAGTCATCAAATCCTGCCAAACAACAACCAGCACAGATAGAGGCTGGGAGAATGGAAAAGGGAGAGTAACCCTGCTGCCTTTTGCAAAAGGCCATACAACACAGGTGAGAAATGCACTTTTCCCCAGGTAGCCTTGTCTCTAGGTGCCAAGTCCTCATTTGCCCGTAAGTTTCATGAAAACTGGATTTGGTCACTCATCCATCCCACTTTCCACAAGCATAGATCAAATATATACAACCAGGAAAAAGAGTTGAATACTGATGTGAAATTTGATGTGGTATTGTTTGCTTAGCGGATAATGGTTTGTTTAAGGTAACCCATTGCACCCTCGTCCTGTCACTACAAGCCTTAGTGAACAGTCCCTCCCCAAATCATCTAGCAGAGCTAGAAACAACACGTTGGACCTTGTTGCTCTTCAGTGTTGGAGGCACGGGACGGTCCTTGGTAAAGGAGGGTTAACATGCCCCACCATCCCTTTACATTTGCAGACCATTCCCCATGGACAGACCTTTTGTTTGGTGGTTCCTGCCCACAGGACAGGTCTGAGATGGGCAGTTGTGGCTGGGTTGTCTGGGCCGTGGTTCTCCCTGCAAGAGGTAACCTGTCCCCTTGCAGGAGGAAAATCATCCACGTCAACCTCACTTACAAGCTGTGAGGTGGGGCTGGCAGGTCAGCAGCAAGGAATCTCAGACATGCTTCAAGCCTGACACGAGACCTCAGTATCACACAAACATCCCAGCTGCAGCTGTGGCACGGGCTGTGGCCCAGCTGGAAGTGTCACAGAGAGCAGAAGGCGGCAGGTTGAGATTAACTGGGTTCTGCCCCAGCCCTGCAACATTCATCACAGACCCCACGGTGTGAAACAAAATCTCCCCACCGTGGCTACCTGCCACCTTACGGGATTTATGCAGATAACGATTCAATATAAGCTCTGCTGGGTGCTCTGGAAATATTGCAGAGTTCAGACAAAACCTAGTCCATCTCGTGGACTAAATTTATGAGAGCTGAGTCTACCCTTTCATTGAAGAAGTAAAAAATGACTGTGAATGAGGGAAAGGGAGCTTACGTGGGTATTGCCCTATCCTAGTGGTGCAGCAGCTTAGTCAGGGCTTGCAGTCGGATGAGCTGCTTTCAGAGCATTCATGGACCACGTTTTCCACCCCCACTTCTCAAAAGCAAAACAGACCTCAATCCCAGGACTGAAAGAAACTCCCAGCATCTCAGAACTTGCAATTAAAATCACCGGAGGTGACAGCACTGGAAATGCTTACAACTAATCAAGTCCCATTCAAGTTTTCTAAGGTTTGCCTGTTTGTTTGGAACACCTTCTGCTCAGAGGGAGCAGAGGATTTCATTAGAACTTGAAAACTGCTTCGGGTGAAAGCTATAGTGACAGGGCACTGGATTGCAGCCTGAAAGGGTATAAAAAGCTTTACGTTTCCCAGTCTTTTCCCTTTCCAGACACAGATGCTTTTCTTTTGTAACTCGGTAATTCTTAAAGACTTAAAGCAAAGGTGCTGCAGCCTCAGGCAAATCAGGGAGGGGTTGAACCCGGGGAAAATCAGTTTTGGGGACCCACAAGAAAAATGTGGATGGGACGGAATTGTCATAGAGTGGGAGCAAGGACTGCTGGACATGATGGCTGGTCCCCACAGCCCAGAGAGTGGTTTGGGGCTGTGTCCGTCCCCCACCCCAAGCTCTTCCACACAATTTTAATTCCCAGATCGAGCTCGAGAGTTCACCTTCCAAATAAATTCCTTTCCTTCGGCCAGTGCTGGACCCTGCTGATTTCAAGTTGTGTCCAGGTGTATTGATTCTTCCAGCAGTGAAAACACTGGCATACAAATAGCAAATTGGAGTCCAAGGAAGGCAGCTGCATTCAAAGCACACACGACAAAAGAGATTTATAATAAGGAAAAGTGTGTTTATTCATCTGTTGACCTCAGGCCCTGTATGACTACATTCCCCACGGAGTGATGCTGGGTGTTGACCTTGAGATGATGACTTAGCAGGGGCAGTGCAGCACCTTTTCATAAGTGAGTTTAGCAGAGGCAGAACCGTCCCAAGGAAAATGCTCCAGCAAGTGATTCTGTCAATGCAGCAAAACTAACAGCCTTGTTGTGGCCAGGCTAATTCTTTACTTGTGATTATCGTTATTATTCTGTTTTCATGTTGCAATTAATAATGTCGCTACTAAAAGCCAGGTGCTGAGGAACAGAGGCTCCCTGCTCTGCTGGCAGAGGCAGTCAGGCTGGAGGCAGGAGAATGGCCCTCCAGCTCCTGCCAAGGGCTGCTGCCTTTTCCCTGCATGCTGTTCAAAGAACACATCAGTTGGGGCGGACACTTCAAAGAAAGGAACTGATTTGGTGACTCACGGGGTCCCTTCCAGACCATGCCTGAGCAAGAGTGCGACTGACAGGGACTACTGTGAAGAGCAGAAGCCAGGCACTGCAGGAGAGACGTGGAAGCAGAGCACAGCGCTGTCTGTGGGTAACTCATGGGCATGTGGGAACTGGGCTACTTGCTCTATTTCTCCAGGCCTGGCCTTCCCACGAGCGTGGGGGGACCTCGAGTCCCTCAAGGAAAGGATGCAGACCTCCGGATTCAGGGCACAGCTGGCTGGGGGAGGACAGAGTGGGATACCAGGCACGGTACGGGCTTTTGTCTGGGAGCTTTTCCTCCACCTCAGGTACAGCAGGCAGAAAATTTGAGGAAACAATAAACTCTCGCTGCCTTTGCCAATCTTAAATAATAGAGAGGTATCGAGACTGATTTCAGCTCTATTTAATTAACCCACCCATCACAAGGCCATACAATTACACTGGTTGGAAATTTTCCAGTTAACGTGCCACTTGGAATTTCCACTTAATTTTCTAGAGTTAAATTGATGTCTTAATTATGAAAGATATTGCTTCTAACATCATTCTTAAATAATTTCCTATCGCTGCCATGATTTTATACAGGCGTGTGGGTCCCTTCCCCTCGAGACAGCTCCTGCACACGCTTGCTGCACAGGAGCAGCTTGTGCAAGTCTGCCGGAGGAGCAGGGAAAAGCCAGCACCAGGGTAGCCTTTCTTAGTTCCAGGACAGAGTCCAGCCTTCCCCATATGCAGTCCTTCAGTGTGCACGAGGTTTTGTGCAAGGCCACATCCGATTGAGGAATAAATATATCAAGGTCACAGCCAGCTCCCAGCCCTCTGCCCCCCACATCTCCATAAGCATAGATGCAGTTCTAGAAGTCATTCACAGCTCCACTTTAGTCGGGGGTCAGCTCAGAGCTGTAGGAGAGAAATGGTATGGGGTGGTCAGGGCTGTGCTGGATAGACCTCCAGCACAGGGGAGGGGGTTTGAAGATGGTCACTTGAAAACCGATGCTGTCACTACACTGGCAAAGGGAAAAGGAGGCACAGGCATCACTTTTGAGCCTTAATTATTTGTTACTTTTCTTCTGGCTAATGCAAAGGTGCACACAAAGGTCGAGGATGACCGAAAGCTGGTCTTGATGAGTAACGGCAGGTCCTGGGAATCTGAGCCACGTGGCTCAGAGAGAGAGAGGGAGGCTGAGGAAACACTGCAAAAAAATGTCTGTTTGGTCAGGTAGCTGGTGAGGTAGTGATGGGCAGACATCAGGTCTCATCCTGCTCCACATGCGATAAGAGGCTGCTTGACATTTCTAGGGCAGCAAGAAAAGTTGCTTTGCCCTGCCCTTTGCTGCAAAACAGGAGTTGTTATTTCTCATTAGCAGGGACCCTGAAGCAGAAACCCCATGCCCAAAGTCTAATAGGTTCTCACAACTGATACAGTCATTTCAAAAGGACATTGGGAATTGCTTTAAAAAATTGCAAGCACCTGAAAAAAAAGGTGTACTGCTTCCTGAATTCGGCTGCCTGTTCTCTTCTCGTGTGCTACTGAATCAGCTATTAAATCCACAGATGAGCAAAGTGAGTTGGTCATGGCTAATTCTCATGCAGGGCTCAGCGATAGTAGGACAAAGCTGTTTGACACATCACTAACTTAAGGGATAGAACATGTCCTTGGGCTGATCTCCTAGGGAGGAAAACAATACAATAAGCAGGTGTAACACAGACAAGTGGAAGCTAAGGCAGTGAGAAGAAGGGAACAAGAATTTAGAAAAACAGGGCATGTGGTCACGTAGTGCAAAACTAGCATTGGTCTATAATATCATAACACATGTGGTAAACAGTAGCTTTATACCAATAGAGTTTTGATGTTCTTAGCATAATAGCTCTAGTAAGACTATAAAATAACATGTCGCCTGTTAATAAAGGTCTCCATTTTACCACCTTACTGGAGTCTGTCTCGTTTTTCCTGACGTGAAATGGTGACCCGCAACGTGATACCACCATTGTGTGGCTCTTTAGGTCTACAACTGCTCTGAGCAGCCGGCAGAAACCCCGACTCAACCAAGAATCATCAGCTGGACTGCGGTTCTTCACAAACCCCAGGACATCACCTATCATAAAAGGTGAGGAGTCGGGCAGACATGGGGCATCATCAGAACAAGAGGCAATCGCAAAACTCCTGGTCCGGCTCCTCCTAAAGAGAGGAGTCAAATATGATGAGACTAAAGTGCGCATTCTATTAAAATGGCTCTGTAATAATGGTGCCCCAACAGAGGTAGCACTTATCTTTGATCCAAGATATCGAATGTTTAAGCATATTTTGAAAAGGAAATTGGCAGAAGAAAAAGCAATAGTAAAGATCTTTAAGCATATTTTGAAAAAGAAAGGAGTTCATTATGAAGAACATATACTGGAATTGTTGTTAGCATGGTTAAGGAGTAAGAATGTGCCTGCGGAATCACCATGTGTTTTTGACATTGGGACTTGGAAGGAGGCTGGTGAATTACCGTTGTACATGCCACAAAGGGAGATTTAAATACTACCCATCTGTTAATAACATGGCAAATACTATACGAAACACCAACAGATTTTAATGCACAACAAGATCTAGCAGAGGCTAGTGCCTTAAATAATCCTGACCCTCCTGGTCCAGTACTGAAGGACCTAAAGGTGACTTCTAAAAGGACTTAAAGGAAAATAAAAAAGCGATGACTGAAAAAAAACCCCAAACAAACAATCAACCAAAAAAAAAAAAAAAACAAAGAAAGGGCAAGTGGAGGCTTTTGATCTACAGGACAAGGTAAACAGATAACAAGGGCATCAGAAATTCAAAAATCAAAACCACAATTAAAGGTGACATTGATATTAGAAAATCAAACAATTCAAATAACTGTGTTGGTGGATACCATTGCAGATATCACCGTCATGGCAGAAAAAGACTGGCCTGAAGGATGGCTGTTGGTCAGTCCCCAAGGATTTATAGAGACTGGAACATTTTAGTTATTGGCTTAAGGGACTGTTGTTTTTTTACCATACCTATTGACCCTAGCGATAGTGAAAAATTTAGCTTTTCGGTTCCGACAACAAACAGACAGGGACCGACGTAGAGATATCAGTGGGTGATGTTCCCACAAGGGATGAAAAATGTGCCAGCAATGTGTCAACTTTATGTTGACCAAGCCTAACAAGGTTTTCAGAAAAAATATCCACAGCTGTCAGCGTATCATTATAGAGATACTATACGAGTGACAGGGAAAGATAATTTGGAAAGGTACGAACAGGAATTATGTGACATGTTGCAAAAACATCAATTGCAAGTCACACCGGAAAAGGTGTGGAGTGTTGCATGGATGTATTTGAGGTGAAAAATTTTGGATAAAACCACCAAACCACAAAGAGTATCATTTAGAATTAACATCCAAACACCTAACGATGTGCAGATCTTGCTGGGTAATATCAATTGGATCAGGAATTTGATAGGAAGAGGTAATCAAACATTGTTACCTTCATTTATGTTGTTAAAAGGAGATACAGATATATTAGCACCAAGGAAACTAACAAAGGAAGCAGAACAAACATTGAAAAATATAGAAAATGCAGCAAGCAACAGACAAGCACATCGTATAGTATATGGATGGCCTGTCAATTTTTTGATCATCAATAATGCTTATCAGCCTGTTGCGTTAATAATGCAATGGATTGAAACCGATTTGGACAAATTAAAAATGATAGAATGGCAATTCTTATCTAATCAGCCATCAAAGACGATTGCAACAAGAGTAGAAATGTTTGCACAGTTAATCATGAAAGGTTGAGATCAGGTAGAGGATTTGAATGGGAAAGAGCCTGAAACAACAGTCATTCCAATGACAAAATGATATTTACAATAGAGTATGCAGAACAGTTTAGAATTACAAGTGGCCTTGGTGAACTTGAGTGGACAAAATAAAATTCATCATCCAGGCCATCGGTTGATAACCCTTTTGCAACAAGAATGTCTAGAGGTAAAATCTAAGTGTAGTACCACACTGGTAAATGGGCTGACAGTTTTCACAGATGAGAGTGCAACACCTTATTGGCATTTCACATTTCCCAACTGGACAGGCAATTGTAGAATGAACGCATTGCATCATCAAAACTCTTTTGCAAAAACAAACACAGGGGGAACAGGGAGAAACACTAGCAAATAAGTTAGCTAAAGCACAGTAGCAAATAGGTTAGCTAAAGTACAATATGTTATGAATTTTTTACGATTGCTGGGAGATACTTTAATCCCTCCAAGAGTGGCACATGTGCAAGCTATGTCAACAAGAATGACTGAACATAAAAATCAAGTGAAAGTCATGGTAAGAACTTGGGAAGGAAATTAGGAAGGTCCTTATGATTTAATTATATGGGGAAGGAGATACGCTTGTGTTTTAACAGGAAACGGTGCGCATTGGATACCAGCACGAGCAATCCGACCATGGCTGAAGAAAGATCAAGTTCATCAGCAAACTTCAAAGGACCTTCAAACATGAAGTTTTCACAGTTTTTCTGTTTATTCATTTTTAACCTTTTTACGTGTAGCTTTAGTGATTATATTTCAGTTTCTCAGAAACCAAACATATGAGTTACCCTGGCAAATGTCACTAATAGTAGTTCACTCTGTCTATCCATGGTGACACCCAATAACCCTTTTCAAACATGCCTTGTAGGAATCCCACTAGATATGGAAAAGTGGCCGTGAACAGTGGGATCAAAACATATCCGTGACTGGGAGTGCGATGGCCCCCCCGATAACTGTAGGCTCTTAAAGCCTGAAAACATAATAAAAGGATGTGTAGATATGTGGAACGTGTGGGCAGATTATTCACCCAAGATGTATTTAGAACCCAAGATGTATTTAGTATTAAGAATTGGATATTTTGGGGACAGTCAAAGCTGATGCACGTCTAATCTTCAATTGCACAGGAAGAAATTCCTCCAATGCAATTATAGTAAATGCCACATACCCTGTCTTTCAGAATGAGGTGGCATGGTGCAATTATACAACCAAAGGGCTTCTTGGTAGACCCCATGAAAAACCATTAAAACTACCACCAGGGGTATTTTTTTATTTGTGGAGATCCAGCATGGCCAGGCATACCTTATAACACCTGTGGGGGACCTTGTACCCGAGGTAGATTGACCTTGCTATCACCCAACAATTCAATCATTTTAAACATAGCAAAACAGCGTCACTCGAAACAAATTATACATGCATACAGCAGAGACTGCAAAAATTACCTAAATTTTGGGGATTTGGACAAAATTGTAATCACAAATCTGCTAGCACCAGCAGCGGCCACTGGCAGAGCCTTAGGCCAACTTAACAAATTGGGGTGTTGGCTAGCAAACTAAAATAATGCCACATCTACGATACTACGAAATCTTTTAATGGATGTAGGTTCTGTTTGCCATGCAACTTTGCAGAATAGGGCAACCAAAGATTTCTTACTATAGGGACAAGGACATGGATGTGAAGGCATTGAAGGCTTGTGCACTATTAATTTGTCTGATAATTCTGAGTCGATATGAAAGCAATTACAGGAATAAAAATCACTGATATGAAAATTGAAAAATAGCGACATTGGCTCGGGAAGATGGTTCGGGAATCTAGAACTCCTAGCATGGTTAAGAGAGATGATTAATGAAATTAATTGTCCCTTAATCGCCGCGTTGAAGGCGCTCCCCTCACAGTTAACACATGCGCTTCTCTGCTTTCACCACAACACCCAGCACCGGCAAGAGCTTGGAGGGACCAATTACCAAGGGTTGGTCCATCCCGCCCAGACAGTCAGTGATGGGCCAGGTGAGTCCTGAAGGTCGCTTCCTGGGAGCTGCTGCCCCCCCTGTCCGCTCTGCCACCCCACCAGCTTCACCGACCCCTCCGTTCCCTGCAGCTGCTGAACAAGGATAGGTGCCGGGCTGCAAAACATAGGCAACACCTGCTTCCTGAATTCCACCACACAGTGCCTTACATACACGCCTCCGCTCGCCAACTACCTGCTCTCCATGGAGCACAGCCGGACTTGTGAGTGGGGAAGCCTGGGTCTGGCGAGGGTGTGTGGGTGTCAGGACGCGCCTTGTCTGCTCCCTCCTCCCTCATTACTCCATCAAGAGGTCATTCCTGTGTCCAGGAACTGCAGTGGAACAGCTTGAATAGCTCGAGCTCTTCCTGTGCAGGTGCCAGACCAAAGTGCGAGCGAGCAAACGCCTCAGCATCCACCGAGCCTCTAATGTTCTCACAGTGTCGCTGAAGCGCTTTTCCTACTTTCATGGAGGCAAAATCACCAAGGTGAGTACTTGGCACTCCAGAGCTGGGGCTGTCTCCTGGCCCGAGGCCTTGCGGCCCAGAGCAGGGTGGGAGGTGCACGGTGAGAGCTCCACCGCAGCCCTCTCCAGCCGTGCAGTGGGTGTTCAGCTCATCCTGCTGTCTCTCTCACTGTCACCTCTGCCGGGGGAGAGCGAGTCCTCCTCTCTCAGGACATGGGACTCAGAGGACAGATGAGCTCTTGCTCCAGCAAGAACGCAGTCTGCTGTGCGCGCTCCTGAGACATCGTTTCCCCACAGGACGTGGCATACCCCGAGTTCTTGGACATCCGACCTTACATGTCGGACAATGAAAGGGACCCGGTGCAGTATCAGCTCTACGCCGTGCTGGTGCACTCTGGGACCTCCTGCCACTCCGGGCACTACTACAGCTACGTGAAGGCGAGCCCAGCGCGCTCTCTCGGCACCCGCTCTGGGCTGAGTGCCGGTAGGTCTTCTTTCGCCAAATCCCCCTTCCTGCCCCCGAGCCACCTGTGGGTTTTGTGGAGCAGACCTCTGCCAGTGGGTGCTGCTCCTGCCATTCTTCAGTCCAGGTAGGTCCCCAGATGCAACCCAAACCCGTTCTCTCTTTTTCTGCAGGCCAGCGATGGGCAATGGTACTTAATGAATGATGACATTGTCCGCCTCACCGTCATCAAGGTGGTCCTGAACCAGCAGGCCTATGTGCTTTTCTACCTGAGGTGAGAGCACCGTGTGTCTCCCAGCCCCTGTGCCCATTGCTCTCGGCATTTGGGACAGGGCTGGGAGCATGAGCCAGGGTGTGGGACGGAGCTGGCTCAGAGCAGGGAGGCAGGGAGAGGTCCAGCCCCTGGTGGATCAAGAGCTGTAGGTCAAGAGCACCTCGCCTCCTTGGAGCTTCGCTCCTGTTTCTTTTGTGCATCTCTGAGGAGAGCGTTGCAGGCGCTCCCCTCACAGTTAACACATGCGCTTCTCTGCTTTCACCAGAACACCCAGCACCGGCAAGAGCTTGGAGGGACCAATTGCCCAGGCTGTGTCCATCCCGCCCAGCCAGCCAGTGATGGGCCAGGTGAGTCCCGAAGGTCGCTTCCTGGGAGCTGCTGCCCCCCTGTCCGCTCTGCCACCCCACCAGCTTCACCGACCCCTCCGTTCCCTGCAGCTGCTGAACAAGGCCGTCGGCCCCAAGGAGAAGCTGCAGGACAGCAAGGATGGGCAAGAGCTGTACCAGATGCTGTCTGCCTCCTTCCAGGCACCCCAGGAGGAGGAGATGGAGGTCGAACCCATCAAGCATAGCGCCTCCCAGCAGCTGAACCCTCTGCAGGGCAAGGGCGAGCTGCTCAACCCCTGCAAGGAGGCTGCTGACAGCCCTGAGCCTGCCGAGCAATGTATGTAGAGAGGGCGAGGGGAGCCCTCCCTGCACCCCACACCTTGATGCTCACCGCCCTGCTCTCCCCACAGGCAGCAACCTTGTCCCAAGGACGCAAGGGGATGGGATCCCAATGACAAAGAAGGTGCTTTTCCCCATGGAGCACCGCTCCCTGAAGTGGCAGCAGACCCATTGGATAGGTGCCGGGCTGCAAAACATAGGCAACACCTGCTTCCTGAATTCCACCACACAGTGCCTTACATACACGCCTCCGCTCGCCAACTACCTGCTCTCCATGGAGCACAGCCGGACTTGTGAGTGGGGAAGCCTGGGTCTGGCGAGGGTGTGTGGGTGTCAGGACGCGCCTTGTCTGCTCCCTCCTCCCTCATTACTCCATCAAGAGGTCATTCCTGTGTCCAGGAACTGCCGTGGAACAGTTTGAATAGCTCCAGCTCTTCCTGTGCAGGTGCCAGACCAAAGTGCGAGCGAGCAAACGCCTCAGCATCCACCGAGCCTCTAATGTTCTCACCGTGTCGCTGAAGCGCTTTTCCTACTTTCATGGAGGCAAAATCACCAAGGTGAGTACTTGGCACTCCAGAGCTGGGGCTGTCTCCTGGCCCGAGGCCCTGCGGCCCAGAGCAAGGTGGGAGGTGCACGGTGAGAGCTCCACCGCAGCCCTCTCCAGCCGTGCAGTGGGTGTTCAGCTCATCCTGCTGTCTCTCTCACTGTCACCTCTGCCGGGGGAGAGCGAGTCCTCCTCTCTCAGGACATGGGACTCAGAGGACAGATGAGCTCTTGCTCCAGCAAGAACGCAGTCTGCTGTGCGCGCTCCTGAGACATCGTTTCCCCACAGGACGTGGCATACCCCGAGTTCTTGGACATCCGACCTTACATGTCGGACAATGAAAGGGACCCGGTGCAGTATCAGCTCTATGCCGTGCTGGTGCACTCTGGGACCTCCTGCCACTCCGGGCACTACTACAGCTACGTTAAGGCGAGCCCAGCGCGCTCTCTCGGCACCCGCTCTGGGCTGAGTGCCGGTAGGTCTTCTTTCGCCAAATCCCCCTTCCTGCCCCCGAGCCACCTGTGGGTTTTGTGGAGCAGACCTCTGACAGTGGGTGCTGCTCCTGCCATTCTTCAGTCCAGGTAGGTCCCCAGATGCAACCCAAACCCGTTCTCTCTTTTTCTGCAGGCCAGCGATGGGCAGTGGTACTTAATGAATGATGACGTTGTCCGCCTCACCAACATCAACGTCGCCCTGAACCAGCAGGCCTACGTGCTTTTCTACCTGAGGTGAGAGCACCGTCTGCCTCCCAGACCCTGTGCCCACTGCTCTCGGCATTTGGGACCAGGCTGGCAGCATGAGCCAGGGTGTGGGACGGAGCTGGCTCAGAGCAGGGAGGCAGGGAGAGGTCCAGCCCCTGGTGGATCAAGAGCTGTAGGTCAAGAGCACCTCGCCTCTTTGGAGCTTGGCTCCTGTTTCTTTTGTGCATCTCTGAGGAGAGCGTCCCCTCACAGTTAACACATGCGCTTCTCTGCTTTCACCACAACACCCAGCACCGGCAAGAGCTTGGAGGGACCAATTACCAAGGCTGTGTCCATCCCGCCCAGACAGTCAGTGATGGGCCAGGTGAGTCCTGAAGGTTGCTTCCTGGGAGCTGCTGCCCCCCTGTCCGCTCTGCCACCCCACCAGCTTCACCGACCCCTCCGTTCCCTGCAGCTGCTGAACAAGGCCGTCGGCCCCAAGGAGAAGCTGCAGGACAGCAAGGATGGGCAAGAGCTGTACCAGATGCTGTCTGCCTCCTTCCAGGCACCCCAGGAGGAGGAGATGGAGGTCGAACCCATCAAGCATAGCGCCTCCCAGCAGCTGAACCCTCTGCAGGGCAAGGGCGAGCTGCTCAACCCCTGCAAGGAGGCTGCTGACAGCCCTGAACCTGCCGAGCAATGTATGTAGAGAGGGCGAGGGGAGCCCTCCCTGCACCCCACACCTCGATGCTCACCGCCCTGCTCTCCCCACAGGCAGCAACCTTGACCCAAGGACGCAAGGGGATGGGATCCCCATGCCAAAGAAGGTGCTTTTCCCCATGGAGCACCGCTCCCTGAAGTGGCAGCAGACCCATTGGATAGGTGCCGGGCTGCAAAACATAGGCAACACCTGCTTCCTGAATTCCACCACACAGTGCCTTACATACACGCCTCCGCTCGCCAACTACCTGCTCTCCATGGAGCACAGCCGGACTTGTGAGTGGGGAAGCCTGGGTCTGGCGAGGGTGTGTGGGTGTCAGGACGCGCCTTGTCTGCTCCCTCCTCCCTCATTACTCCATCAAGAGGTCATTCCTGTGTCCAGGAACTGCAGTGGAACAGCTTGAATAGCTCGAGCTCTTCCTGTGCAGGTGCCAGACCAAAGTGCGAGCGAGCAAACGCCTCAGCATCCACCGAGCCTCTAATGTTCTCACCGTGTCGCTGAAGCGCTTTTCCTACTTTCATGGAGGCAAAATCACCAAGGTGAGTACTTGGCACTCCAGAGCTGGGGCTGTCTCCTGGCCCGAGGCCCTGCGGCCCAGAGCAGGGTGGGAGGTGCACGGTGAGAGCTCCACTGCAGCCCTCTCCAGCCGTGCAGTGGGTGTTCAGCTCATCCTGCTGTCTCTCTCACTGTCACCTCTGCCAGGGGAGAGCGAGTCCTCCTCTCTCAGGACATGGGACTCAGAGGACAGATGAGCTCTTGCTCCAGCAAGAACGCAGTCTGCTGTGCGCGCTCCTGAGACATCGTTTCCCCACAGGACGTGGCATACCCCGAGTTCTTGGACATCCGACCTTACATGTCGGACAATGAAAGGGACCCGGTGCAGTATCAGCTCTATGCCGTGCTGGTGCACTCTGGGACCTCCTGCCACTCCGGGCACTACTACAGCTACGTGAAGGCGAGCCCAGCGCGCTCTCTCGGCACCCGCTCTGGGCTGAGTGCCGGTAGGTCTTCTTTCGCCAAATCCCCCTTCCTGCCCCCGAGCCACCTGTGGGTTTTGTGGAGCAGACCTCTGCCAGTGGGTGCTGCTCCTGCCATTCTTCAGTCCAGGTAGGTCCCCAGATGCAACCCAAACCCGTTCTCTCTTTTTCTGCAGGCCAGCGATGGGCACTGGTACTTAATGAATGATGACGTTGTCCGCCTCACCAACATCAACGTCGCCCTGAACCAGCAGGCCTACGTGCTTTTCTACCTGAGGTGAGAGCACCGTCTGCCTCCCAGCCCCTGTGCCCATTGCTCTCGGCATTTGGGACAGGGCTGGGAGCATGAGCCAGGGTGTGGGACGGAGCTGGCTCAGAGCAGGGAGGCAGGGAGAGGTCCAGCCCCTGGTGGATCAAGAGCTGTAGGTCAAGAGCACCTCGCCTCCTTGGAGCTTCGCTCCTGTTTCTTTTGTGCATCTCTGAGGAGAGCGTTGCAGGCGCTCCCCTCACAGTTAACACATGCGCTTCTCTGCTTTCACCACAACACCCAGCACCGGCAAGAGCTTGGAGGGACCAATTACCAAGGCTGTGTCCATCCCGCCCAGACAGTCAGTGATGGGCCAGGTGAGTCCTGAAGGTTGCTTCCTGGGAGCTGCTGCCCCCCTGTCCGCTCTGCCACCCCACCAGCTTCACCGACCCCTCCGTTCCCTGCAGCTGCTGAACAAGGCCGTCGGCCCCAAGGAGAAGCTGCAGGACAGCAAGGATGGGCAAGAGCTGTACCAGATGCTGTCTGCCTCCTTCCAGGCACCCCAGGAGGAGGAGATGGAGGTCGAACCCATCAAGCATAGCGCCTCCCAGCAGCTGAACCCTCTGCAGGGCAAGGGCGAGCTGCTCAACCCCTGCAAGGAGGCTGCTGACAGCCCTGAGCCTGCCGAGCAATGTATGTAGAGAGGGCGAGGGGAGCCCTCCCTGCACCCCACACCTTGATGCTCACCGCCCTGCTCTCCCCACAGGCAGCAACCTTGTCCCAAGGACGCAAGGGGATGGGATCCCAATGACAAAGAAGGTGCTTTTCCCCATGGAGCACCGCTCCCTGAAGTGGCAGCAGACCCATTGGATAGGTGCCGGGCTGCAAAACATAGGCAACACCTGCTTCCTGAATTCCACCACACAGTGCCTTACATATACGCCTCCGCTCGCCAACTACCTGCTCTCCATGGAGCACAGCCGGACTTGTGAGTGGGGAAGCCTGGGTCTGGCGAGGGTGTGTGGGTGTCAGGACGCGCCTTGTCTGCTCCCTCCTCCCTCATTACTCCATCAAGAGGTCATTCCTGTGTCCAGGAACTGCAGTGGAACAGCTTGAATAGCTCGAGCTCTTCCTGTGCAGGTGCCAGACCAAAGTGCGAGCGAGCAAACGCCTCAGCATCCACCGAGCCTCTAATGTTCTCACAGTGTCGCTGAAGCGCTTTTCCTACTTTCATGGAGGCAAAATCACCAAGGTGAGTACTTGGCACTCCAGAGCTGGGGCTGTCTCCTGGCCCGAGGCCCTGCGGCCCAGAGCAAGGTGGGAGGTGCACGGTGAGAGCTCCACCGCAGCCCCTCTCCAGCCGTGCAGTGGGTGTTCAGCTCATCCTGCTGTCTCTCTCACTGTCACCTCTGCCGGGGGAGAGCGAGTCCTCCTCTCTCAGGACATGGGACTCGGAGGACAGATGAGCTCTTGCTCCAGCAAGAACGCAGTCTGCTGTGCGCGCTCCTGAGACATCGTTTCCCCACAGGACGTGGCATACCCCGAGTTTTTGGACATCCGACCTTACATGTCGGACAATGAAAGGGACCCGGTGCAGTATCAGCTCTATGCCGTGCTGGTGCACTCTGGGACCTCCTGCCACTCCGGGCACTACTACAGCTACGTGAAGGTGAGCCCAGCGCACTCTCTCGGCACCCGCTCTGGGCTGAGTGCCGGTAGGTCTTCTTTCGCCAAATCCCCCTTCCTGCCCCCGAGCCACCTGTGGGTTTTGTGGAGCAGACCTCTGCCAGTGGGTGCTGCTCCTGCCATTCTTCAGTCCAGGTAGGTCCCCAGATGCAACCCAACGCCGTTCTCTCTTTTTCTGCAGGCCAGCGATGGGCAGTGGTACTTAATGAATGATGACGTTGTCCGCCTCACCAACATCAACGTCGCCCTGAACCAGCAGGCCTACGTGCTTTTCTACCTGAGGTGAGAGCACCGTCTGCCTCCCAGACCCTGTGCCCACTGCTCTCGGCATTTGGGACCAGGCTGGCAGCATGAGCCAGGGTGTGGGACGGAGCTGGCTCAGAGCAGGGAGGCAGGGAGAGGTCCAGCCCCTGGTGGATCAAGAGCTGTAGGTCAAGAGCACCTCGCCTCTTTGGAGCTTGGCTCCTGTTTCTTTTGTGCATCTCTGAGGAGAGCGTCCCCTCACAGTTAACACATGCGCTTCTCTGCTTTCACCACAACACCCAGCACCGGCAAGAGCTTGGAGGGACCAATTACCAAGGCTGTGTCCATCCCGCCCAGACAGTCAGTGATGGGCCAGGTGAGTCCTGAAGGTTGCTTCCTGGGAGCTGCTGCCCCCCTGTCCGCTCTGCCACCCCACCAGCTTCACCGACCCCTCCGTTCCCTGCAGCTGCTGAACAAGGCCGTCGGCCCCAAGGAGAAGCTGCAGGACAGCAAGGATGGGCAAGAGCTGTACCAGATGCTGTCTGCCTCCTTCCAGGCACCCCAGGAGGAGGAGATGGAGGTCGAACCCATCAAGCATAGCGCCTCCCAGCAGCTGAACCCTCTGCAGGGCAAGGGCGAGCTGCTCAACCCCTGCAAGGAGGCTGCTGACAGCCCTGAGCCTGCCGAGCAATGTATGTAGAGAGGGCGAGGGGAGCCCTCCCTGCACCCCACACCTTGATGCTCACCGCCCTGCTCTCCCCACAGGCAGCAACCTTGTCCCAAGGACGCAAGGGGATGGGATCCCAATGACAAAGAAGGTGCTTTTCCCCATGGAGCACCGCTCCCTGAAGTGGCAGCAGACCCATTGGATAGGTGCCGGGCTGCAAAACATAGGCAACACCTGCTTCCTGAATTCCACCACACAGTGCCTTACATACACGCCTCCGCTCGCCAACTACCTGCTCTCCATGGAGCACAGCCGGACTTGTGAGTGGGGAAGCCTGGGTCTGGCGAGGGTGTGTGGGTGTCAGGACGCGCCTTGTCTGCTCCCTCCTCCCTCATTACTCCATCAAGAGGTCATTCCTGTGTCCAGGAACTGCAGTGGAACAGCTTGAATAGCTCGAGCTCTTCCTGTGCAGGTGCCAGACCAAAGTGCGAGCGAGCAAACGCCTCAGCATCCACAGAGCCTCTAATGTTCTCACAGTGTCGCTGAAGCGCTTTTCCTACTTTCATGGAGGCAAAATCACCAAGGTGAGTACTTGGCACTCCAGAGCTGGGGCTGTCTCCTGGCCCGAGGCCCTGCGGCCCAGAGCAGGGTGGGAGGTGCACGGTGAGAGCTCCACTGCAGCCCTCTCCAGCCGTGCAGTGGGTGTTCAGCTCATCCTGCTGTCTCTCTCACTGTCACCTCTGCCGGGGGAGAGCGAGTCCTCCTCTCTCAGGACATGGGACTCAGAGGACAGATGAGCTCTTGCTCCAGCAAGAACGCAGTCTGCTGTGCGCGCTCCTGAGACATCGTTTCCCCACAGGACGTGGCATACCCCGAGTTCTTGGACATCCGACCTTACATGTCGGACAATGAAAGGGACCCGGTGCAGTATCAGCTCTATGCCGTGCTGGTGCACTCTGGGACCTCCTGCCACTCCGGGCACTACTACAGCTACGTGAAGGCGAGCCCAGCGCGCTCTCTCGGCACCCGCTCTGGGCTGAGTGCCGGTAGGTCTTCTTTCGCCAAATCCCCCTTCCTGCCCCCGAGCCTCCTGTGGGTTTTCTGGAGCAGACCTCTGCCAGTGGGTGCTGCTCCTGCCATTCTTCAGTCCAGGTAGGTCCCCAGATGCAACCCAAACCCGTTCTCTCTTTTTCTGCAGGCCAGCGATGGGCACTGGTACTTAATGAATGATGACGTTGTCCGCCTCACCAACATCAACGTCGCCCTGAACCAGCAGGCCTACGTGCTTTTCTACCTGAGGTGAGAGCACCGTCTGTCTCCCAGACCCTGTGCCCACTGCTCTCGGCATTTGGGACCAGGCTGGCAGCATGAGCCAGGGTGTGGGACGGAGCTGGCTCAGAGCAGGGAGGCAGGGAGAGGTCCAGCCCCTGGTGGATCAAGAGCTGTAGGTCAAGAGCACCTCGCCTCTTTGGAGCTTGGCTCCTGTTTCTTTTGTGCATCTCTGAGGAGAGCGTCCCCTCACAGTTAACACATGCGCTTCTCTGCTTTCACCACAACACCCAGCACCGGCAAGAGCTTGGAGGGACCAATTACCAAGGCTGTGTCCATCCCGCCCAGACAGTCAGTGATGGGCCAGGTGAGTCCTGAAGGTCGCTTCCTGGGAGCTGCTGCCCCCCTGTCCGCTCTGCCACCCCACCAGCTTCACCGACCCCTCCGTTCCCTGCAGCTGCTGAACAAGGCCGTCGGCCCCAAGGAGAAGCTGCAGGACAGCAAGGATGGGCAAGAGCTGTACCAGATGCTGTCTGCCTCCTTCCAGGCACCCCAGGAGGAGGAGATGGAGGTCGAACCCATCAAGCATAGCGCCTCCCAGCAGCTGAACCCTCTGCAGGGCAAGGGCGAGCTGCTCAACCCCTGCAAGGAGGCTGCTGACAGCCCTGAGCCTGCCGAGCAATGTATGTAGAGAGGGCGAGGGGAGCCCTCCCTGCACCCCACACCTTGATGCTCACCGCCCTGCTCTCCCCACAGGCAGCAACCTTGTCCCAAGGACGCAAGGGGATGGGATCCCAATGACAAAGAAGGTGCTTTTCCCCATGGAGCACCGCTCCCTGAAGTGGCAGCAGACCCATTGGATAGGTGCCGGGCTGCAAAACATAGGCAACACCTGCTTCCTGAATTCCACCACACAGTGCCTTACATACACGCCTCCGCTCGCCAACTACCTGCTCTCCATGGAGCACAGCCGGACTTGTGAGTGGGGAAGCCTGGGTCTGGCGAGGGTGTGTGGGTGTCAGGACGCGCCTTGTCTGCTCCCTCCTCCCTCATTACTCCATCAAGAGGTCATTCCTGTGTCCAGGAACTGCAGTGGAACAGCTTGAATAGCTCGAGCTCTTCCTGTGCAGGTGCCAGACCAAAGTGCGAGCGAGCAAACGCCTCAGCATCCACCGAGCCTCTAATGTTCTCACAGTGTCGCTGAAGCGCTTTTCCTACTTTCATGGAGGCAAAATCACCAAGGTGAGTACTTGGCACTCCAGAGCTGGGGCTGTCTCCTGGCCCGAGGCCCTGCGGCCCAGAGCAAGGTGGGAGGTGCACGGTGAGAGCTCCACTGCAGCCCTCTCCAGCCGTGCAGTGGGTGTTCAGCTCATCCTGCTGTCTCTCTCACTGTCACCTCTGCCAGGGGAGAGCGAGTCCTCCTCTCTCAGGACATGGGACCCGGAGGACAGATGAGCTCTTGCTCCAGCAAGAACGCAGTCTGCTGTGCGCGCTCCTGAGACATCGTTTCCCCACAGGACGTGGCATACCCCGAGTTCTTGGACATCCGACCTTACATGTCGGACAATGAAAGGGACCCGGTGCAGTATCAGCTCTATGCCGTGCTGGTGCACTCTGGGACCTCCTGCCACTCCGGGCACTACTACAGCTACGTGAAGGCGAGCCCAGCGCGCTCTCTCGGCACCCGCTCTGGGCTGAGTGCCGGTAGGTCTTCTTTCGCCAAATCCCCCTTCCTGCCCCCGAGCCACCTGTGGGTTTTGTGGAGCAGACCTCTGCCAGTGGGTGCTGCTCCTGCCATTCTTCAGTCCAGGTAGGTCCCCAGATGCAACCCAAACCCGTTCTCTCTTTTTCTGCAGGCCAGCGATGGGCAGTGGTACTTAATGAATGATGACGTTGTCCGCCTCACCAACATCAACGTCGCCCTGAACCAGCAGGCCTACGTGCTTTTCTACCTGAGGTGAGAGCACCGTCTGCCTCCCAGACCCTGTGCCCACTGCTCTCGGCATTTGGGACCAGGCTGGCAGCATGAGCCAGGGTGTGGGACGGAGCTGGCTCAGAGCAGGGAGGCAGGGAGAGGTCCAGCCCCTGGTGGATCAAGAGCTGTAGGTCAAGAGCACCTCGCCTCCTTGGAGCTTCGCTCCTGTTTCTTTTGTGCATCTCTGAGGAGAGCGTTGCAGGCGCTCCCCTCACAGTTAACACATGCGCTTCTCTGCTTTCACCACAACACCCAGCACCGGCAAGAGCTTGGAGGGACCAATTACCAAGGCTGTGTCCATCCCGCCCAGACAGTCAGTGATGGGCCAGGTGAGTCCTGAAGGTTGCTTCCTGGGAGCTGCTGCCCCCCTGTCCGCTCTGCCACCCCACCAGCTTCACCGACCCCTCCGTTCCCTGCAGCTGCTGAACAAGGCCGTCGGCCCCAAGGAGAAGCTGCAGGACAGCAAGGATGGGCAAGAGCTGTACCAGATGCTGTCTGCCTCCTTCCAGGCACCCCAGGAGGAGGAGATGGAGGTCGAACCCATCAAGCATAGCGCCTCCCAGCAGCTGAACCCTCTGCAGGGCAAGGGCGAGCTGCTCAACCCCTGCAAGGAGGCTGCTGACAGCCCTGAGCCTGCCGAGCAATGTATGTAGAGAGGGCGAGGGGAGCCCTCCCTGCACCCCACACCTTGATGCTCACCGCCCTGCTCTCCCCACAGGCAGCAACCTTGTCCCAAGGACGCAAGGGGATGGGATCCCAATGACAAAGAAGGTGCTTTTCCCCATGGAGCACCGCTCCCTGAAGTGGCAGCAGACCCATTGGATAGGTGCCGGGCTGCAAAACATAGGCAACACCTGCTTCCTGAATTCCACCACACAGTGCCTTACATACACGCCTCCGCTCGCCAACTACCTGCTCTCCATGGAGCACAGCCGGACTTGTGAGTGGGGAAGCCTGGGTCTGGCGAGGGTGTGTGGGTGTCAGGACGCGCCTTGTCTGCTCCCTCCTCCCTCATTACTCCATCAAGAGGTCATTCCTGTGTCCAGGAACTGCAGTGGAACAGCTTGAATAGCTCGAGCTCTTCCTGTGCAGGTGCCAGACCAAAGTGCGAGCGAGCAAACGCCTCAGCATCCACCGAGCCTCTAATGTTCTCACAGTGTCGCTGAAGCGCTTTTCCTACTTTCATGGAGGCAAAATCACCAAGGTGAGTACTTGGCACTCCAGAGCTGGGGCTGTCTCCTGGCCCGAGGCCTTGCGGCCCAGAGCAGGGTGGGAGGTGCACGGTGAGAGCTCCACTGCAGCCCTCTCCAGCCGTGCAGTGGGTGTTCAGCTCATCCTGCTGTCTCTCTCACTGTCACCTCTGCCAGGGGAGAGCGAGTCCTCCTCTCTCAGGACATGGGACCCGGAGGACAGATGAGCTCTTGCTCCAGCAAGAACGCAGTCTGCTGTGCGCGCTCCTGAGACATCGTTTCCCCACAGGACGTGGCATACCCCGAGTTCTTGGACATCCGACCTTACATGTCGGACAATGAAAGGGACCCGGTGCAGTATCAGCTCTATGCCGTGCTGGTGCACTCTGGGACCTCCTGCCACTCCGGGCACTACTACAGCTACGTGAAGGCGAGCCCAGCGCGCTCTCTCGGCACCCGCTCTGGGCTGAGTGCCGGTAGGTCTTCTTTCGCCAAATCCCCCTTCCTGCCCCCGAGCCACCTGTGGGTTTTGTGGAGCAGACCTCTGCCAGTGGGTGCTGCTCCTGCCATTCTTCAGTCCAGGTAGGTCCCCAGATGCAACCCAAACCCGTTCTCTCTTTTTCTGCAGGCCAGCGATGGGCACTGGTACTTAATGAATGATGACGTTGTCCGCCTCACCAACATCAACGTCGCCCTGAACCAGCAGGCCTACGTGCTTTTCTACCTGAGGTGAGAGCACCGTCTGCCTCCCAGACCCTGTGCCCATTGCTCTCGGCATTTGGGACAGGGCTGGGAGCATGAGCCAGGGTGTGGGACGGAGCTGGCTCAGAGCAGGGAGGCAGGGAGAGGTCCAGCCCCTGGTGGATCAAGAGCTGTAGGTCAAGAGCACCTCGCCTCCTTGGAGCTTCGCTCCTGTTTCTTTTGTGCATCTCTGAGGAGAGCGTTGCAGGCGCTCCCCTCACAGTTAACACATGCGCTTCTCTGCTTTCACCACAACACCCAGCACCGGCAAGAGCTTGGAGGGACCAATTACCAAGGCTGTGTCCATCCCGCCCAGACAGTCAGTGATGGGCCAGGTGAGTCCTGAAGGTTGCTTCCTGGGAGCTGCTGCCCCCCTGTCCGCTCTGCCACCCCACCAGCTTCACCGACCCCTCCGTTCCCTGCAGCTGCTGAACAAGGCCGTCGGCCCCAAGGAGAAGCTGCAGGACAGCAAGGATGGGCAAGAGCTGTACCAGATGCTGTCTGCCTCCTTCCAGGCACCCCAGGAGGAGGAGATGGAGGTCGAACCCATCAAGCATAGCGCCTCCCAGCAGCTGAACCCTCTGCAGGGCAAGGGCGAGCTGCTCAACCCCTGCAAGGAGGCTGCTGACAGCCCTGAGCCTGCCGAGCAATGTATGTAGAGAGGGCGAGGGGAGCCCTCCCTGCACCCCACACCTTGATGCTCACCGCCCTGCTCTCCCCACAGGCAGCAACCTTGTCCCAAGGACGCAAGGGGATGGGATCCCAATGACAAAGAAGGTGCTTTTCCCCATGGAGCACCGCTCCCTGAAGTGGCAGCAGACCCATTGGATAGGTGCCGGGCTGCAAAACATAGGCAACACCTGCTTCCTGAATTCCACCACACAGTGCCTTACATACACGCCTCCGCTCGCCAACTACCTGCTCTCCATGGAGCACAGCCGGACTTGTGAGTGGGGAAGCCTGGGTCTGGCGAGGGTGTGTGGGTGTCAGGACGCGCCTTGTCTGCTCCCTCCTCCCTCATTACTCCATCAAGAGGTCATTCCTGTGTCCAGGAACTGCAGTGGAACAGCTTGAATAGCTCGAGCTCTTCCTGTGCAGGTGCCAGACCAAAGTGCGAGCGAGCAAACGCCTCAGCATCCACCGAGCCTCTAATGTTCTCACAGTGTCGCTGAAGCGCTTTTCCTACTTTCATGGAGGCAAAATCACCAAGGTGAGTACTTGGCACTCCAGAGCTGGGGCTGTCTCCTGGCCCGAGGCCTTGCGGCCCAGAGCAGGGTGGGAGGTGCACGGTGAGAGCTCCACCGCAGCCCTCTCCAGCCGTGCAGTGGGTGTTCAGCTCATCCTGCTGTCTCTCTCACTGTCACCTCTGCCGGGGGAGAGCGAGTCCTCCTCTCTCAGGACATGGGACTCAGAGGACAGATGAGCTCTTGCTCCAGCAAGAACGCAGTCTGCTGTGCGCGCTCCTGAGACATCGTTTCCCCACAGGACGTGGCATACCCCGAGTTCTTGGACATCCGACCTTACATGTCGGACAATGAAAGGGACCCGGTGCAGTATCAGCTCTATGCCGTGCTGGTGCACTCTGGGACCTCCTGCCACTCCGGGCACTACTACAGCTACGTGAAGGCGAGCCCAGCGCGCTCTCTCGGCACCCGCTCTGGGCTGAGTGCCGGTAGGTCTTCTTTCGCCAAATCCCCCTTCCTGCCCCCGAGCCACCTGTGGGTTTTGTGGAGCAGACCTCTGCCAGTGGGTGCTGCTCCTGCCATTCTTCAGTCCAGGTAGGTCCCCAGATGCAACCCAAACCCGTTCTCTCTTTTTCTGCAGGCCAGCGATGGGCACTGGTACTTAATGAACGATGACGTTGTCCGCCTCACCGTCATCAAGGTGGTCCTGAACCAGCAGGCCTACGTGCTTTTCTACCTGAGGTGAGAGCACCGTGTGTCTCCCAGCCCCTGTGCCCATTGCTCTCGGCATTTGGGACAGGGCTGGGAGCATGAGCCAGGGTGTGGGACGGAGCTGGCTCAGAGCAGGGAGGCAGGGAGAGGTCCAGCCCCTGGTGGATCAAGAGCTGTAGGTCAAGAGCACCTCGCCTCCTTGGAGCTTCGCTCCTGTTTCTTTTGTGCATCTCTGAGGAGAGCGTTGCAGGCGCTCCCCTCACAGTTAACACATGCGCTTCTCTGCTTTCACCACAACACCCAGCACCGGCAAGAGCTTGGAGGGACCAATTACCAAGGCTGTGTCCATCCCGCCCAGACAGTCAGTGATGGGCCAGGTGAGTCCTGAAGGTTGCTTCCTGGGAGCTGCTGCCCCCCTGTCCGCTCTGCCACCCCACCAGCTTCACCGACCCCTCCGTTCCCTGCAGCTGCTGAACAAGGCCGTCGGCCCCAAGGAGAAGCTGCAGGACAGCAAGGATGGGCAAGAGCTGTACCAGATGCTGTCTGCCTCCTTCCAGGCACCCCAGGAGGAGGAGATGGAGGTCGAACCCATCAAGCATAGCGCCTCCCAGCAGCTGAACCCTCTGCAGGGCAAGGGCGAGCTGCTCAACCCCTGCAAGGAGGCTGCTGACAGCCCTGAGCCTGCCGAGCAATGTATGTAGAGAGGGCGAGGGGAGCCCTCCCTGCACCCCACACCTTGATGCTCACCGCCCTGCTCTCCCCACAGGCAGCAACCTTGTCCCAAGGACGCAAGGGGATGGGATCCCAATGACAAAGAAGGTGCTTTTCCCCATGGAGCACCGCTCCCTGAAGTGGCAGCAGACCCATTGGATAGGTGCCGGGCTGCAAAACATAGGCAACACCTGCTTCCTGAATTCCACCACACAGTGCCTTACATACACGCCTCCGCTCGCCAACTACCTGCTCTCCATGGAGCACAGCCGGACTTGTGAGTGGGGAAGCCTGGGTCTGGCGAGGGTGTGTGGGTGTCAGGACGCGCCTTGTCTGCTCCCTCCTCCCTCATTACTCCATCAAGAGGTCATTCCTGTGTCCAGGAACTGCAGTGGAACAGCTTGAATAGCTCGAGCTCTTCCTGTGCAGGTGCCAGACCAAAGTGCGAGCGAGCAAACGCCTCAGCATCCACCGAGCCTCTAATGTTCTCACCGTGTCGCTGAAGCGCTTTTCCTACTTTCATGGAGGCAAAATCACCAAGGTGAGTACTTGGCACTCCAGAGCTGGGGCTGTCTCCTGGCCCGAGGCCCTGCGGCCCAGAGCAGGGTGGGAGGTGCACGGTGAGAGCTCCACTGCAGCCCTCTCCAGCCGTGCAGTGGGTGTTCAGCTCATCCTGCTGTCTCTCTCACTGTCACCTCTGCCGGGGGAGAGCGAGTCCTCCTCTCTCAGGACATGGGACTCAGAGGACAGATGAGCTCTTGCTCCAGCAAGAACGCAGTCTGCTGTGCGCGCTCCTGAGACATCGTTTCCCCACAGGACGTGGCATACCCCGAGTTCTTGGACATCCGACCTTACATGTCGGACAATGAAAGGGACCCGGTGCAGTATCAGCTCTATGCCGTGCTGGTGCACTCTGGGACCTCCTGCCACTCCGGGCACTACTACAGCTACGTGAAGGCGAGCCCAGCGCGCTCTCTCGGCACCCGCTCTGGGCTGAGTGCCGGTAGGTCTTCTTTCGCCAAATCCCCCTTCCTGCCCCCGAGCCACCTGTGGGTTTTGTGGAGCAGACCTCTGCCAGTGGGTGCTGCTCCTGCCATTCTTCAGTCCAGGTAGGTCCCCAGATGCAACCCAAACCCGTTCTCTCTTTTTCTGCAGGCCAGCGATGGGCAATGGTACTTAATGAATGATGACGTTGTCCGCCTCACCGTCATCAAGGTGGTCCTGAACCAGCAGGCCTATGTGCTTTTCTACCTGAGGTGAGAGCACCGTGTGTCTCCCAGCCCCTGTGCCCATTGCTCTCGGCATTTGGGACAGGGCTGGGAGCATGAGCCAGGGTGTGGGACGGAGCTGGCTCAGAGCAGGGAGGCAGGGAGAGGTCCAGCCCCTGGTGGATCAAGAGCTGTAGGTCAAGAGCACCTCGCCTCCTTGGAGCTTCGCTCCTGTTTCTTCTGTGCATCTCTGAGGAGAGCGTTGCAGGCGCTCCCCTCACAGTTAACACATGCGCTTCTCTGCTTTCACCAGAACACCCAGCACCGGCAAGAGCTTGGAGGGACCAATTACCAAGGCTGTGTCCATCCCGCCCAGACAGTCAGTGATGGGCCAGGTGAGTCCTGAAGGTTGCTTCCTGGGAGCTGCTGCCCCCCTGTCCGCTCTGCCACCCCACCAGCTTCACCGACCCCTCCGTTCCCTGCAGCTGCTGAACAAGGCCGTCGGCCCCAAGGAGAAGCTGCAGGACAGCAAGGATGGGCAAGAGCTGTACCAGATGCTGTCTGCCTCCTTCCAGGCACCCCAGGAGGAGGAGATGGAGGTCGAACCCATCAAGC
>NW_026527788.1:0-28088 GCF_017976375.1 Cuculus canorus
TTGCCGCCTATGGCACGGATCTTCTCCCTGTCTGGAGAAGGCAGAGCCCTCCATGGGCAGTGGGACAGCAGGCAGAGCCTGGCTGGGCAAGAGGTGTGGAGAGGAGCCGCTACCTGTGCAGCTGGTGGAGCTCGGGCACTCGGTCCCCAAGGCTGGGAGCACTTCTGGCTGCATCCCTGCAGAAGGAAACGCTGCAGTGAAGAGGCTGCTGTAGTGGGTGCAACAGAGCGTGGGGCTGAGCTCTGCTTCTGCCTCCCTGTGCCACCTCCCTCACGGCAGCAGCTGAGCCCAGGACATTCAGCAGACATGCACGGCACTGGCGAGCGACCCAGACTGCTCAGCCCCAAAGGGACCCTGGTTCTCAGAGCAGCAGAAGGCTCTCATGGCGAGGATGTTCCTCAGAGCCCCTGCATGGTCTCTTCTGAGAACCTGCCTGCCTGGAGACACCTCTGCCTGCCCCAGGATCTGTTACGATTCGGGCTGGCAGCTGCCGGGCAACGTGTGGGGTTTCAAGAGCTGAAACCCCACTTTCTGCCCCAGCAGCAGAAGAGTCTGGCATGGAAAGACAAAGCTCTATCTCCGTGCTGGAGCAGGGACAGGAGCTGAAGGGGAGGGTGATGACCGGGTAGCTCAGAATTACCATTGCAGGAGATGTGGGTCACATCTCGCGGGTCATTGCATGACTGTGTGTCCCAGGGGTCAGAGAGACACTGCCAGAAGGAGCTGTGTCTCTCCCCGCACTCCACGTGATCCAGCCAGGTGACACCAGACAGCGTGTCAGAGGTCCCTTGTGTATCAAGGAACCCTCTGTCCCCACAGCCAAGTTCCTTGCATGCCAGCGACACCTCTTTGGAAGTCATCGAGGTGGAGCAAACGCTGCCCCATGTCCCATTATAGAGAACCTGCAGGTGCCCAGAGCAGCCAGTGCTGTTCTCCAGCCTTAGGGCAACGAACTCTGGAAGGAAAATCCAAAGGATATCAGGCTGGTTTGGGTGGTGGGAGCAGGGATGTCCCTGCACCCCCAGGCCCTCAGCCAGGCAAAGGCATGGCCAGCAAGGCTGGGGAGACCTTAGAGCAGCTTCCAGTACTGAAAGGGTTTCCAGAAAGGCTGGGGAGGGGCTTTTGATCAGGGAGTGCACGGACGGGACGAGGGGCAACAGCTTTCATCTGAAAGAGGGGAGATTGAGATGGCATCTTATGAGGAAATATTTTGCTGTAAGGGTTTGGAGGCCTTGGCCCAGGTTGCCCAGAGAAATGGAGGCTGCCTTATCCCTGGAAGTGTTCAAGGCCAGGTTGGATGGGGCTTTGAGAATGTTATAGGCAGGGAGGTGTCCCTGCCTCCCTATGGCAGGGAGGGTTGGAACTGGATGTGTTTTGAGGTCCCAACCTGTTCCATGATTCTAGGTCCGCCTTGTACCCATGGACAGAGAAATGTTCGGGATGGACAGACATTTCTGTCCTCCTTGCTAATCCTTGGAAGAAGTTGAGCTCTCCATGGACCCCCGGTGGTACTGAGCGGACCTGTGCATGGCTGTCCCGGGATGAGCTTGGGTAGGGGCTCTGAGGTGGCCAGGAACAGCCTCGGCCGTTGCCCGCTCTCTCCTTGTCCCTGCCTGCATGGCCCTGAATCCCCCCCAGTTCCTGGCACTGACCTGAGCAGATGACTCCTGCATCCTCTTTGTGCCCGCAGTCATGCTGCCCCCAGGCCTCCACTGGGCAGTCCCAGAGAGCTCCTTCAGCCCCGGAGCAGCTTACGCCGTCCAGCCAGATCTGCCCGGAGCCTTCCCCAAACCGAGCGGAATCAGACGCCTCCACCGCTCCCCCGCAGCCCAGCTGGCGGCACACAACAGTGGCATCGGGCAGGTCCCAGCCGTCATCGCAGACGGTGCCCCAGCTGCCCTGGTGGTAGATCTCCACTCTCCCGGCGCAGCGCCCTTGCCCATTTGCCAGCCGCACCCGCCGGCTCCCTGCAGCAGGAAGGAACCCCAGCTGTCACCAGGGGCTGGTGACACCCAGCCCTGAGCTGGCATGGCCCTGCAGGGCACTTACCCCGGCAAACAACCCCCACATCCTCTGCCACCCCTGCTGCCAGCGCACTCTCCGGCACCGAGGTGTTGCAGAGGGTCAGGCTGTCCTCGTGCCCTGTGCACCGCACCCGTCGCAGCCCCACGGGACCCGTCCCTCTCTCCGGCTTTGGGGGGTTGTAGGCTCCCTCTGCCTCTCCACACTGCAGCTGCCGGCACACCACGCTGGCCTCCTGCTCGTCCCACTGGTCGTCCAGGACTCTGCTCCATGTTCCGTGCTGGAAGATCTCCACTCGCCCATCGCAGCGGCTCTCTCCACCCACCAGCCGCAGGGATGCAGAGCGGGGTGGGCCTGCGGAGAGGAGCAATGGCCTCAGCAGCACCAGACAGACCAGAAACCTGCGGCACTTCTCCAGGCTCTGGAACCCTCACGGTGCCCTGAAGTGCACCTGCCCACTCCAGGCCTCCATGGGGAGTTCTGGGGGAAGGTTTCCATGGGTTGGGGTTCATGTCCCTGAGCCTTCCTGGGAGAGACACTGTCTTTGCTCTTGGTGTGGCAGAGCCACCCAGCTGGTCCCCGCTGAGGCCTATGGGGCAGCTCCAAGAGCAGGGCACAGCCGTGCGTGCAGCGGCCAAAGGAACGGCGGTACCAGGAAAGGTTTGCCTAGCTTTGAGGTATTCAAGACCAGGTTGGATGGGGGTCTGAGAAACCTGACCCAGTGGAAGGTGTCCCTGCCCATGGCAGGGGGTTGGAATGGGATGGTCCTTTCCAACTCAAACCATTCTATGGTTCTGTCCTCAGTGCTGGCACCGGGGAGACCCAGGAGAGAGCCCACACGTCTCTGCCCCTCTGCATCCCTGGGGACTGAGGAGCCCCTGTCCCTGGCAGGGAGCAGAGCAATGGGCTGTCGGTAGCTGGACCTGGGTGCTGCTGGCTGTGGGAGCGTGGTCTGCCCCACTGAGCTCATGGCCAGGCTGAGGAACCCCTTGGAGCCACCAGCAATGCCCCTCATTCCCAGATGGGTCTCAGGCTGTTGGGGACCTGCTCTTAGCTAGGGACATGTCCCAGGGCACAGATGTGGCTACGGGGGCACCCGTGGTTGCTGTCCCCACCAGCCCCAGGTTCCATTGCCTGCCTGGGGAGAGTCCTCAGCCAGAGCCAGAGCCCACTGCCAGGCGGGCACAGCCCCGGCCAGCGTCTGGGTGAAGGAGAGGGGGCAGAGGAGCAGCTTGGGTTGACCCAAGCTCCCAGTCCAGGGACAGGCACCATGGAGAGTCAGCAAGGGCTGGCAGATCCCTGTGCCCAGGGCAGCCAGGGGCTGGGGTGGGCAGGAGAGGCTGGGCAGGGCAGTGCTGCTGTCATAGGGGTGTTTCCGTGCAAGCTGCGTTCATGATCCTGGAAGAGGAATGAGGTGGCCATGGCCCATCCTGCTCTTCGGCCCAAGCCCAGCATTCCTCCTCATTGAGAAGCCCCTTGGGGGCTCGTTTCTGCCAGGGGACACAACCCAACAGTCCCTGGCCACCTTGGCCCCTTCCCTGGGGCTGTGGGTGGCCATGTGAGCTGCTTTCAGTGCCTCTGGCACAGGGAGACCTGGTCCTTTGCTCTGCCACTCAGCTCCTGTGTGCACGGGAGGAGAAAGCTGGGAACCAACAGAGACCTTGAGGCAGAGTGGGCATTCACACACACACCCACACAGGGTGCCGAGTTCCACTGGGCTTTCCTTTTCCTGCTGGAAACCAGCAGTGACAGCCTCAGCTCAGCAGAGTGATCAGCCACACCAGGCCCTTCCCCAGTACCCCCTTCCTTCCCTGAGGGCACAGCAGGTCCCTTCCCCCACCTCAGCCCCAAAGGTTGGGAACAGGCTTGCCCCGTACCTGAACACGTCACTCCAGCATCCTCTCCGTGAGAACAGCTATTTCGACCCCATCCGTTGTGCCTACAGTCAGACAGGGCAGACTCGGTGCCATCACACCGAACATCAGCCATCCAAATGCGGCCAGATCCTTGTCCAAAGTATGCATAGTTATGAGCTCCGAGAGCAGCTCCACAGCTCAGCTGCTTACAAACCACTGCGGCATCAGCCATGTCCCAGAGATCATCACACACGGTCCCCCACTGTCCCTCGTGTTTCACTTCCACTCTCCCAGCACAGCGTCCGCTGCCGTTCTCCAGCCTCACCTCTGCAGCCCCTTCAAACACAACACAGGACTGGTCAGGAGAGCACCAAGCCCCACCCAGCAGGTCTGGAGAGGTCTCCTCTGCCCAGACTGACTCACATGCACATGGGTGGGAGCTCTTTATCTCTGGGCCTCTCCAGGGCAGTGGAGGCATGGGGTCCATCCTGTCCCCACGGTCTGAAAAACCCTGGGGCTGCCCCAGCACCTTATCCCACCTCACGTGCCTTCTGCCCATGCCCTCATTCACCGTGTCCAGAGCCCCCTCTCCTCCTGATCCCAGAATCCCCCGCACAGCCCCGTGCCCCAGGCCCACAGCTCCCTCTCCCACCCAAAGAGGCACAGGGAAAGGCAGGAGGTCCACTGACCTGAGCACCTTCTGCCTCTTGTCTCAGTGGCACGTGCAAAGAAACCCCATTCCCAGAGGTGTCCCAGTGGCCGTGCTGGGGACCGCTGGGCCCAGGCTGTGGGACAAGGGACCCGGCACTCACCCCTGCACGGCTGCACCCAGAGCAGCAGCCACAGCACCGGAGGGGACAGGAGCCCCTTCATCCCCATCCTGAGCCTCCTGCCGTGCTGGAACAGCCCTGATGGATCCCGCTCCCTGTCACAGCTCCTGGGGACTCGTGGGGACAACGAAGATGACAGAGTTATGGATCTGCAGATGCCAACCCAGCTGCAGGAGGAGCCAATCAGAGCAGCAGAACCTTTTTAGACATTATCGGGAGCGATCTCCACTCTGAGGCAGCCCAGCCCTCCAATGAACTTCTCCAGCACCGTTCATAACCATATATGAGGGACACACACGTCACGGTGGCTGTGGTGGGGGATGGGCACGGGACAAGCTGTGTGTGAGGAAATGGTTGTGTCACCCCTTGGACCCTGCGATGGGGACTGAGCACACAGAGCATCTCCTGCACTGGGCTCATCCACGTACCCAAGAGGCGCGTGCCCAGCTGCACCCGAGCTGTGGGAACCATGGAGCTGGGACGGGATGGGATCTGTGTCTGGGCGGAGAGGAAACAGCCCCTGTCGCTGGTCCAGCCCCACTGTGCTGGGAGCAGCAGCTGGGAAAAGGCCCCGGCCAGGGTCAGAGCTCCCTCCCAGGACCTGGCTTGCTCATCCCTCCCCGCAGAGCCCCACGCTGGGCCCTGGCAGGAGCCGGAGCTGGGACCTGTCCCTGCCCTGGCAGCAGCTGTCCTGCCCCGAGGCTCAGCCGTGTCCCTGCCTCTCAGCGTGTCACCCAGGGGCCGTTATTCCCCGTGGGCAGATCAGGAGCTGGAGCCTGCAGGTGCACAAACCACAGCCCACGTGGCCTCGCAGCGCTCGCCGTGCTCACCCCGCAGCGCCCAGGCAGGAAGTTTGTGGTTTCTTGCTGGCAGCGAGCCCAGAACAGCCCCACAGAGCCCCCGAGCCACCAACCCCGACTGCTCCACCAGGACTGAGGGGCTGATCCTTCAGCTCCGCAGGCACCGGGCCGGGCAGCTGCTGTCTCCAGGATCCTCTCTGATGGACACGGCTGCTCCGCACTGACCCCATGGCCATGGGGAGCGTTGGCGACCTCACACTGTCCTGCTGCCACCCTGTGTGCTCAAGGGTGACAGTGATGGTGACCTCACACTGTCCTGCTGCCACCCTTTATGCTCAGAGATGACAGTGACGGTGACCTCACACTGTCCTGGTGCCACCCTTTATGCTCAGAGATGACAGTGACGGTGACCTCACACTGTTCTGCTGCCACCCTGTGTGCTCAGGAGTGACTGACATTGACAGTGACCTCACACTGTCCTGCTGCCATAGAATCATAGAATCATCAGGTTGGAAATGACCCATTGGATCATCGAAGTCCAACCATTCCTAACACTCCCTAAACCATGTCCCTAAGCACTTCATCCACCCGTTCCTTAAACACCTCCAGGGAAGGTGACTCGACCACCTCCCTGGGCAGCTGTTCCAGTGCCCGATGACTCTTACTGTGAAGAATTTTTTTCTGATATCCATCCTGAACCTCCCCTGGCGCAGCTTCAGGCCATTCCCTCTTGTCCTGTCCCCTGTCACTTGGGAGAAGAGGCCAGCTCCCTCCTCTCCACAACCTCCTTTCAGGTAGTTGTAGAGAGCAATGAGGTCTCCCCTCAGCCTCCTCTTCTCCAGGATAAACAACCCCAGCTCTCTCAGCCGCTCCTCGTAAGACTTGTTCTCCAGCCCCCTCACCAGCTTTGTTGCTCTTCTCTGGACACGCTCCAGAGCCTCAACATCCTTCTTGTGGTGAGGGGCCCAGAACTGAACACAGTACTCAAGGTGCGGTCTCACCAGGGCCGAGTACAGAGGGAGAATAACCTCCCTGGACCTGCTGGTCATACCGTTTCTGATCCAAGCCAAGATGCCATTGGCCTTTTTGGCCACCTGGGCACACTGCTGGCTCATGTTCAATCGGCTGTCAACCAGCACGCCCAGGTCCTTCTCTTCCGTGCAGCTCTCCAGCCATTCTTCCCCCAGTCTGTAGCACTGCATAGGGTTGTTGTGCCCCAAGTGCAGGACCTGGCATTTGGCCTTGTTAAACCTCATCCCATTGGCCTCACCCAGCGGTCCAGCCTGTTCAGATCCCTTTGCAGAGCCTCCCTACCCTCCAGCAGATCAACACTTCCTCCCAGCTTAGTGTCATCTGCAAACTTGCTGAGGATGCACTCAATGCCTTCATCCAGGTCATTGATAAAGACATTGAACAGAGCTGGACCCAGTACTGAGCCCTGAGGAACCCCACTTGTGACTGGCCTCCAGCTGGAGTTAACTCCATTGACCACCACTATCTGGGCCCGGCCATCCAGTTTTCAACCCAGGAGAGTGTGCGCCTGTCCAGGCCAGAGGCTGGCAGTTTCTGAAGCAGAATGCTGTGAGAAACTGTGTCAAAGGCTTTACTGAAGTCCAAGAAGACTACATCCACAGCCTTTCCCCCATCCAGTAGTTGAGTGATTTTGTCATAGAAGGTGATCAGGTTAGTTTGGCAAGATCTGCCTTTTGTAAACCCATGTTGACTGGGCCTGATCACCCGGTTCTCTTGCATGTGCTTCATGATAGCACTCAAGATTACCCATTCCATGACTTTCCCTGGCACTGAGGTCAGACTGACAGGCCTGGACTTCCCTGGATCCTCCCTGCAACCCTTCCTGTAGATGGGCACAACATCAGCCAGCCTCCAGTCTAGTGGAACTTCCCCAGTCAGCCAGGACCGCTGGAAGATGATGGATAGGGGTTTGGAAAGGACATCTGGCAGCTCCTTCAATACTCTTGGATGGATCCCATCCGGCCCCATAGACTTGTGGGCGTCTCGCTGGGCAAGCAAGTCTCTAACCTCCTCCTCTTCGATCATTGGAGCCTCATTCTGCTCCTCTAACTCCTGGGTTTGTACACAGAGGGAACAACTTTCCTTGCTATTAAAGACTGAGGCAAAGAAGGCATTAAGTACCTCAGCCTTGTCCTTATCCCCTGTCACTGTTGTTCCTTCTGCATCCAATAGGGACTGAATATTCTCCCCAGTCCTCCTTTTCTTGTTGATGTATTTGTAGAAAGATTTTTTATTATCTTTCACAGACTTAGCCAATTTGATTTCTAGTTGGGCCTTGGCCCTCCTGATTTTTTCCCTGCACGATCTCACTTCCTCCCTGTAGTCCACCCAAGACGCCTGCCCTTTCCTCCAAAGTTCATAGACCTTCTTCTTCTTTTTGATGCATCCCAAAATCTCCCTGCTCAACCAAGCTGGCTTTTCCCCCCGCCGGCTCCTTTTCCGGAACACAGGGATGGTTTGCTCCTGAGCTGATAGGATTTCATTTTTTTAAGAGCGCCCACCCAGCCCTCGTGGGCTCCCTTGCCCTGAAGGACTGTTTCCCACGGGACTTTGCCAATCAACCTTCTGAACAGTCCAAAGTCTGCCCTCTGGAAGTTTAATGTGACTGGTTTGCTAATCCCCTTCTTTATCCCACCTAGAACTGAAAACCCTATCATCTCATGATCACTTAATCCCAGGCGTCCTCCAACCGTCAAATCCCCAACAAGACCTTCTCTATTCACAAACAGCAGGTCTAGGAAGGCACCCTCCCTTGTTGGTTCACTAACCAGTTGTGCAAGGAAGTTGTCTTCCATGCATTCCAGGAACCTCCTAGACTGTTTCCTTTCTGCTGTATTGTACTCCCAGCAGACATCCGGAAAATTAAAGTCACCCACAAGGACAAGAGGCAGAGATTTAGAGACTGTCCTCAGCTGTTTATAGAAGAGCTCAGCAGCTGCTTCTTCCTGGCTGGGTGGTCTGTAACAGACTCCTATCACAAAGTCCCTCTTCTTGTGGGCTCCTCTGATTTTAACCCATAGGCACTCAGTCCCATCCTCACCGTAATCCAGTTCAAGAGTATCAAAGCACTCTTTAACATAGAGGGCTACCCCGCCTCCTTTCCTACCCTTCCTGTCCCGCCTGAAGAGTTTATATCCCAACATAGCTGTACTCCAGTTATGTGAGTCATCCCACCACGTTTCTGTGATGGCAATGACATCGTAGTCACCTTGCCCTACAACAGCTTCCATAGTCCATGAGTCGGGTCACAGAAGGATGATAGGAGACTCAGGTCATAGAATATTCATGGAAGAGTTGGGACATATGAGTCAGGGCATAGAAGGGCCTGAACTTAGAAGTTTGGGTCATAAAATTGGCCTTGTGGTCTGCACAGAGAAGGGAACCAGGACTGGCAGCCAGGCCAGCCTGGACACCCTCCCCTGGGGAAAGGGATGTCCTGGAGAAGAGCAAGGGAGCATTTCTGTGCCTGCAGAGAAGAATCCACCAGAAAGAGAAACTTCTTCCTGCAAGGCCTCGTGTGGGCCAGGCTGCTCTGCTGCTGAGCCCAGACTCTTGTCCTGGCCTGGGCAGAGGGGCTGGCACGGAGGGGGCACAGTCAGTCTGTGGTGGCATCTGCTGGATTGAAACCAGGAGTCCTGGGGTTTCACTGCTGCCCATGTCCTTGTGCCGGGTCAAGCCTCCAGCCCTGGGCTGTGGGGGAGGCTGAGACCCACCTCTGCCCCCCAGCAGCTGCCGTCCCCTCCTGAGGGGCTGTGGGGGAGAGCCCAGAGCTCTGCTGCACCCTGCGGTGGGCACTGCCGTGGGGCAGCCCAGACTGGGTGGCTCTGCGGGGCTGGAGAGAAAGCAGGGCTGTGGGGAGAGCTGGGAGGGGCTGGGCTGAGCTGGAAAGTGCCCGGGAGAGGACAGCACCAATGCTGGCTGAGCTGTGTGACCATGCAGGGGGAGGACACGCTGCAGAGGGTGTGAGGGGCAGAGCCCAGCCCTGCAGGGGCAGGAGAGAGGAGGCCGGTCGGTGCCCTTGGTGGCAGGGACAGACTGGGAAGGGGCCCCCGGGCACTGGTCTCTCCCATCGCCAGTTCCAGCACTGCCACTCACCCCAGCTGATGGGTGAGCTTTGCTCTCTGCCCATCTTCTCCCTCCTGCTGGACTCAGTGCCGGTGCCAAAGGAACCACCAGCCCTGTCTGGGCTCTCTTCCCACCCAGAGCTTGGAGGAGCCCAGAGCAGGGCTGTGTGCGGAGCCCAGCGTGGGACATGGGAAGTGGTCATGGCACAAAGCCAGTCGGAGTTCAAGGAGCTTCTGGATGATGCATTTACTCATACAGTAAAATGAAAATTTCATGTTATCCTGAGAGGAGCAGAGACTTGAGCTTTATGATACTTATCTGTCCCTTAGAACTTTAGATTCTATGACCTTCAAGCTCAAAAGCAGAGCATACGCTGCCCTTCCAGTGACATTTCTTCCTCCCGGCAGCCACGCTCCTCCTTCCAAGTTCTACTTTGTGACTAATCTTTTCCTCTCTCCTGCTTTTCCCCACTGTCAGGGAAATCTCACCATCTCAGAAAACCCTCTTCAAGTCAGAAACCCAACATGTTTGCCTTCTTGTGGTCTTTCACTTGGCCAGAAAGAAGGAACCTCACCATGGTCTTCTAAATCACGTCACGGCTGCTGTCCTTTCAGCTTCTCTGACAGACGTGACCATGTCCCTGCTGCGGTCCCATCACGTGTTCTGGCAGAACGGACATGACAACCCATATCCGAGCCCCTTTCCTGGACAGGGCCTATGGGTGCTATGGGCAGAGGTCCTTTCACAGCCATGTTCCTGTTCCATGTTCTTGCTGCCCTGTCACCCTCCAGAGACACAACTGACCTCACCATCCCCTTCATGGACAGACCCTTCCTACTGGATGATGAGTTTCTGAGACACAACTGAACTTATCACACCAGCTCCATTCATCACCTCCTCATGTCCCAGGGCCTGAACAGATAAAAGTATGCTTGTCTTATCAAACTTGTCCAATGTGTTTCCCGCTAACGACTGCAGAGGAGAAACATTCTTCACAGGAACTGCTGTGTATATGTTGATGCATTTTATACCTATTTGTTTTGATCTTTTTGTTCTTCTGTTTCCTATTCTGTCTTCAAAAACCTCTCAAAGACTTTGGAGGAAGGGTCTGAGGAAGAATAAAGGTGCTGCAGGATGTTTATTTTGCTTACAAACACAGAGAGCAGGGGTTACCCTTATCTCAGCCACTCAAGCCACAAGAGAAAAGCAGACAGTGAATTCAAAAGGAGTTGAAAACATTATCACAAGTAAAAAACATAAACATATAGAAGACAGCAATGCCAGCAATGAGTGTCATTAGAAGTGCTATGCAGAAGGTCAGGAATTTATTGCACCATAGATCCTTACAGTTATAAGTTCCCACACTGCATCCTTGAGGTCCTTGTTCCTCATGCTGTAGATGAGAGGGTTCACTGCTGGAGGAACCACTGCGTATAGGAATGACACCACTAAGTTCGTGGATGGGTAGGAGAAGGAGTGAGGCTTCAGGTAGGCAAACACTGCAGTGCTGACAAACAGGGAGACCACGGCCAGGTGAGGGAGGCACGTGGAAAAGGCTTTGTGCCGTCCCTGCTCAGAGGGGATCCTCAGCACTGACCTGAAGATCTGCACATAGGACACCACAATGAAAACAAAACAGCCAAATGCAAAAAAGACACTGACCACAAGAATCCCAACCTCCCTGAAGTTGGCATCTGAGCAGGAGAGCTTGAGGATCTGTGGGATTTCACAGAAGAACTGGTCCACAGCATTGCCCTGGCAGAGGGGCAGGGAAAATGTATTGGCCGTGTGCAGCAGAGCATTGAGAAACCCAGCGCCCCAGGCAGCTGCTGCCATGTGGACACAAGCTCTGCTGCCCAGGAGGGTCCCGTAGTGCAGGGGTTTGCAGATGGCAACGTAGCGGTCATACGACATGACAGTGAGAAGAGAATATTCTGCACCAAACAAGAAAAACACAAAGAAGACCTGGGCAACACATCCCATGTAGGAGATGGTCCTGGTGTCCCAGAGGGAATTGGCCATGGATTTAGGCAAAGTAGTGGAGATGGATCCCAGGTCAAGGACGGAGAGGTTGAGGAGGAAGAAGTACATGGGGGTGTGGAGGTGGTGGTCACAGGTGATGGTGGTGATGATGAGGCCGTTGCCCAGGAGGGCAGCCAGGTAGATGCCCAGGAAGAGCCAGAAGTGCAAGAGCTGCAGCTCCCGTGTGTCTGCGAATGCCAGGAGGAGGAACTGGGTGATGGAGCTGCTGTTGGACATCTGCTGCCTCTGGGCATGGGGCACTGTCAGAAGGGAAAGGACAGTGAAAAGTTAGAGTGGATTTCTCTGAGCCACATCAAAGCCATTTCTCATCCCCCCCACCCGCTGCTGCACACACCCTGTCGTGCCTGGAGCCCTGTCAGCCCAGGACACACACGACACATTTCAGAAACCCAACAGCATTTTCTCACTTGTAGCATCTCTGTGATTCTCCATGAGGCTTTCAGATAGCACAGAGATGTGATAGGACATGTTTGCATCCTGGAGGGAAACTCACAGCTTGGAAGGAAACCTCAAGGAGAGCCTCAGGATGACATTTGATGAAGGGAGATTGAGCTCCTTCCCCAGCCCCACTGACTGCATTGCCCACAGCCTCACAGCTCAGAGCAAAGCTGGGACACGGGTTCCCATGGACACAACTGCAGGAAAGAAGCCACGAGGGCAGTGGGTGACTCTGCAGCAGCAACTCCCATCCCCAGAGAGCCTGGCAGCGAGAATGAGAGAACAGCAAGAACAGAGACAAGGGGAGAAAGAGGGAGAAAGAGAGTGAGGGTCTGTCTGCGAGAGGCCAGGGCAGAGGCAGCCGGGCACACAGACAGCGTTCCCCTTCCCCAGCTGTGCTCGCCCCCTCCCAGACACCAACCTTGCCGGGCAGTTGCTCTCAGCCCCTGGGCTCTGGAGAGGGCACTGGAGCTGTGGCTGCAGAGGAGGGGGTTCAGCCCTGGAGCCCAGAGCCCTGAGGGCAGAGGCTTTGCTGGGTGGGAGAGGAGGCAAGGGGGCTTGCTCAGAGGAAGGGGCTGCCCGGCAGGGGAGCACACAGAGCTCTCTGAATTCTCCCTCCCACAACATCTCTGTATTAATTCTCCTCTCATTCCATGATCCTATGCCTTCCGCTGGAGATTTTCCTCCTGGGAGGTGTTTCCCTGTCCATGCCTTCTCCCTGTCAGTGCTCACAGACCCCATCTGACCCTCTCTGCTCTCCCCTGGCCCTACACAATCCTGCCTGTTTGCCGGGTAAAGCTGGGCACAGGGTCTTGTTTATAAGCAGAAAAGGACAGCACAGACTGAGCCTGGTGGGTCCAGCAGAGCTGATGCTGGTGGTGTCCATGGGCAGAGCAGCAGCGGGAGACACTTTTGGAGGCTCCTATCAGACCTACTGACCACTCAAGGACACAGCTCAGGAGTCTCCCTGATTTCTGCAATCATGACAGCCTTTTCTTCTATTTTTCCACTGAAATTCCCCAAGGGCAGGAAAGTGAAAAGGCAAACTCAGGAGAGTTCCTTATCTTTAATGTAATCTCTGCCCTGATCTTCCCTTTAGAATGTCCTCTTAGAAATATCCTGAAGGCATTTGGAGCTGTGAGCAGCCCTGACTCACACAGCACCTCCTGAAAGCAGAAAGACCCTCTCCTGCCAGGAGGTGCTTCTTCCCCCCATACCTTCTCTCTGTCCCTCCATGGGGAACTCCCCGGGCAGGCTGAGCACTCACTCTGTTTTTCTCTCTGCTGGAGAAACAGCAAGAGCCCTCCTGACAGATCCCACAGGCTGTGGCTGTGTTGGCTTTAGGAGATCCTTCCAGGAACAGCACCTGCATTGTCCTGCACCCAGAGACTCACCTGGAGAAGGGCTGTGAAGATTTTCTCCAAATGAAGCCTCCTCTTTCCTCCCACCCCACCGTGCCTTTGCCCTCTCTGTGCCTCCCTCCTCTGCCCTCGCTGCCTGCAGGCAGTGCCCTCAGCCCTGCTGGGCTTTGCAGAGGAGCTGCTCCTGCCCAGAGATGGCTCTTTGTAGCGCTGCCCACTTGCCACCAGCTCCCTCCGTGCCAGGAGCCCAGCCCAGCTCAGCAGCAGAGGAGCAGCCCAAGGCAGCCCTTTCTCTGCCCCCTCGGGGCTCCCTCCAGGTGTCCCTGGGGCTCCAGGGGAACCTGCTGAGAAACAGCCTGAAGCCATCCCTCATCTTCCCTCCCTCAGCTGGCAGAGACACTTCTGTCCTGCACTGTCATTGTTCCTGTCAGAAAAAGAGCTGGACAGGAGAAGCACTTTATTTTCTCCCACAATTAGATAGGACAGCAGGAAGGTGACAGGGAATGATCTCGTTTCTCCAAGCTGGGAGGATCGTTTCCATGGAGTGAATTCAGGCATTTCATCCTGGGTATTCAGATCTCGGCATGGAAAGACACTCAGCTCTCTTCTGTCCCACCCACGTCTCTGTTCTAAGCAAAGCCTTTGCACACACGGGGTCTTGGGCGCTTGGTCCCAGGTTTTCTCATGGCAGGGATGAGGTTGCCTGGTGCCACCGCTGCAGGGCTTCAGCCCCAGTGGGCAGCAATGCCCTCAGCCGGGGGCACAGGCAGGAGGAGCTGGAGCTGTTAGTGCTGCTGACAGAGCTGTTGCTGCTTCAGGAACCCTTAAAGAAGAAACCTATACTGAGTGGCCACTGCTGCATTTAATAAGGGACAGAGGTGATCCTTCCATGATCCTTTTATGACCCACATTTTCTATGAAACTTTTATGACCAGATCCGAGCATAAATGATACTTCCCCACCCCTTCTACCTGACCGTTCTGTGACCCAACTCTTCTATAACCCAACGCTTCTAAAATTTGACCCTTCTATAACCCAAGCTTTCTATGACACAATCCTTCTCTTACTCTTCTATGACTTTCTATGGCCTGACTCCTCTATGACCTGAATAAGCTATGACCCAACCATTCTGTGACCCACCTCTCACATGACCAGGCCTTTCCATGACTCTGGCCTTCCTCGACCCATAACATCTATCACCTAATTATTCTCTGACTATTCTATGATGCAAATTTCAAGGACTCAACTCTTCTATGGCGAAAATCATCTATGCTGCAACACATATGTCTATGACCAGACATTTGCTATGACCCAACTCTTCTGGGACCCTGCGATTGAGTGACACTCCTTTGACCTGACCCGCTATGATATGAATCCTCCAAACTCCTCTATGACACAAATCTTATATGAGACACCTTTTCTATGACCTGGTACTTCTATGATATAAGCTTTCTATGACCCAACACTACCACCTACCTTCCAAACCACAGTCTTCTATGAGCTGACTCTTCAATCATCCCACTCTTCAGTGACTTCTCTATGTCCCGACTCTTTGAAAATCTGAGTCTTCTGTGAACCAAGATGTCTATGATACAACTCTTCTCTGACCATTCTATATCCCGACTTTTCTATGGCCTAAAATTTCTATGACCAAACTCTTATATGACCTGACACGTCTTGCTCTGACTTTTCTGTTCCCTGACTCTTCTATGACCATTCCATGACAGGATCCTTTTATGACTCTTCTAGGAGTACACGGTTCTATGACTTGTCTATGACCCGACCCTTCTCTGAACCAACTCTTCTCCAAACTGAACCTTCTATGACCTTTCTAGTGACCAAACTCTTGGAGACCCCCAATAAACTTTCACACTTCAATGACTCAACTCTTCCATGACCCAAACATTCTGTAACCCTTTATGACCTCACTCTTCTATGACCCGAGACTTCTATAACCCAGCTCTGCTATGAGACTTCTATGACCCAACCCAGCTATGAGTCCTCTGTGACCGAACACTTCTATTAACCATCTCAAACCCAACTCTTCTGTTACTTCTCTATGACCTGACTCTTCTATGACCTGACAGTTCTCACACTGAAGTGTTCTAATGCTCTTCTATGACTCAACCCTTTTATGACCCTACCTTTCTATGACTAAACTCTTCTACAACTCCATGGAGCAGTGCGAGAGCCATGGCATCGCACATAACTCTGCAGGCCTGTATTTGGAATTACATGGAATAACTGTTCCCAGTTTGATTCGGCAGTGTGAGAATCATCATGCCACCAGCATCATTATGGTCAAAGCCAGATCTGCCTTCCCAGGGCTTGGGGGTCAGGGCTTGGCCATTCTGCTTCATCAGGAAAACCCAGGCTTTTCACAGCTGCCTGCACAGTGCCTTTGTCTGCCTGCAATCATGGCCTCCAATTATCGTCCCTAACGAGTCCCTGGGGAGGCTTTGTCAGGAACTGTTCTCACTGAGACCAATTAAGACTTCAAGATAGTTTGAGTTCTGCTTTTGACTTCTGGAGAGGTTTCTTCAGCTTCTTCTCAGCAGCTGAGGTTCAAGGACTCATCAGCAAATCCACCCTGGGTCTCATTATAATACAGAAAGCCTTAACGAGCTCTTTCTCTGCCTGGAGATTTCTTCAGGTCTTCAAGCCTTGTACGGTTCCTTAGAGTCACTCTCGGTGTTGTTAAAGAGAAAGATTTTAAAGTCAACCTAAGAAAAACAATAATAATTTTAGTTTATTTCAATACTTTTCAGAATCATAGAATGGTTTGGGTTGGAAGGGACCTTAAGGCCCATCCAGTTCCAAACCCTTTGCTATGGGCAGGGACACCTCCCACTGGACCAGGCTGCCCCATCCAACCTGGCCTTGAACACCTCCAGGGAGGGGGCATCCACAGCTTCCCTGGGCAACCTGGGCCAGAACCTCACCAACTTCTTTGTGAAGAATTTCTTTCTACCATCTAATCTGAATCTTCCCACTTCTAATTTAAAGCCATTCCCCCTTGTCCTATCCCTCCATGCCCTTGTAAAGAGACCCTCCTCAGCCTTCTTGGTGACCCCCTTCAGGTACTGGAAGGCTGCTATGAGGTCTCCCTGAAGCCTTCTCTTCTCCAGGCTGAGGAAGTTCCAGGAGAAGATCAATAGTTCTTTGGAAAATCTGCTTTGAAAGGGCATGGGATTGGTGGAGGTCTCTCGTGAGTGAGGTCAAGCAAGCGTCCATGTGCCCAGGTCCATCTCCTCAGGGCACTCCTCAGCTGGCCAGGTCTCTGCCCATGCTGCTCTATGGTTCTCCATGTGGGCTGAGCTAAAAATAGTGTAATAGGTGAAAAAGAAAATATAAAATGCAACATAATCCAAACCGAAAGACCAATGCAAATGCCATCAGTTGCCACCTCCCTCAAGCAGACTGACACCCCACCTGTCTACCACCACCCGTCACCTTGAGCTATAAAAATCTCCACTTCTTCCTTCTCCTGCCACAGGTTTATCACTGACCATGGCATCTATGTTGTGGAATCTCCCTCTGACCAGCCGGGGTCAGCTGTCCTGGCCGTGTCCCCCTGACAACTTCTTGCCCACCCACAGCCACTCACTGGGAGGGAGCAGAGGGAGCAACTCTTGACGCTGTGCAAAGGAGACAATCACTGCCCTCACTCTTCTGGCACCAGGACGATGCCACAGGACCCAAAGAGTCTCACAGTTCAAAAGGAAAGTGGAGAAACTGGAGAGGATCAGGAGGAGGTCTGCCAGGATGGAGTTAGGGGCCCACAGCATGAGGTGTGAGGGCACACTGTGGCCTGTGGGGGGAGGCTCGGGGCAACCTGATAAGTGGGTCTCTATATCTTATGCTCATAGAAAAACTTAGGGAATAAGATTGCTCAGGTGACCTCTAGTCCAATTCCCAGCTCCAAGCAGGGCCAGCTCTGAGGTCAGACCAGGCTGCTCAGTCCATGTCAGCATCCACAGAGAGACTTTAGACATCAACGAGGCACCGAGGCCACAATTAAAGGAGAGTATTTGGGCATTTGATCAGCTCCATGAGCACAGCTATCGGTCGTCCACGGCTCCTGTGATACCTGGGAATGTCCACCTTCTTGTCCAGAGGAGTGGCATCCTTCTGCCTGTCTCCTGGCCCATCTCCAGCCCATGGGGTGCTTTAGTCTGGAAAAAGAATTCATACACAATGACTTGGGTTCTGTCAGCTCAATGCTAAAAGAGAGGGAGGTGAAGGCATCTCAGAGCTTCCAGGTTCCTGGGGAAAATTTAAGAGCTCCATGAAAGGAAGAGAACAGTTTTGAACAAGCATTGCCTTTAGATCGTTTCATATGTGAGGGCTCTGCTCCCCATTGTCTATCACTGACAGGTTGAAACCTCAGCTGCTTTTCCTTCCTCTCTTCCCAAAACCTGACCAAGTGATAGGAAGAAAGGAAGAAGAAATGTCCCAGGCCTCTGTCAATCAGCTGGGTCTGACACTTGGAGGGCACCAGTGTCATTCCATTATACAGATCAAAAGGATGAAGCTGGGAGGTGACTCTGCCAGTCTGACTCCACACGGTCCATGGACAGGCCAGGCTGTGTCTGTGTCTGTGTCTGCAGAGCCGCACACCTACAGCTCAGATCAAGCTGGGGCTGAAAGTCATGCCTGGTTTCAGTGTCTCCTGGGCCATGGACAGAGGGGTGGGTGGAGGCCCAGGAGTTGCCAGTCGACGCCATGAAGACCCCTGGATGCTCTCAGGGCCCTGACACGGGGTAGAGAGAAGGGAATGGACCACGCAGAGCCTTGACCACAAACACCGTGGGATCCCATGGAGGGGACCCATGCTGGAGCAGGGGAGAGTGTGAGGAGGAAGGAACAGGAGAGATGTTCTTCACTCGCTCTTCTCCATCTTCCATGCTCCTCCTGGAGTTGGGGTGGGCAGAGGAACTGGGAGCAATGGAGGCATTTGAGTGTGAGAGAAAGTGTGAGGGAAATGGGCTTTAATATTTTGTCCTTGTTTCTCATAATCCAAACCTTTCTTCACTTGCAATAAATTACATAGAGCTTCAGGAAGTCCACACATCAGTGCCAGTGACAGTCATTGGTCACTGAACCACCTTTGCTTTCTCTTGGCCCATGAGCTTTTCTGGTTTGTTTTCTTCTTTTGTCCTGTTGGTTCTGGGCTGGGAGGGAGTCTACCATCACCCATCACCTTGAACAATAAAAATCTCCACTTCTCCTGCCACAGGTTCTATCACTGACCATGACATCTATGGCCCTCTCTGGAATGGCCCTACGCCTCTGTGAATCTCCTGGGTTCTGGCACTGGGACGGCTACAATGTCATTCCATTTTTAACCCCATAAAGAACCAACCTGGGAAGTGACTCTGCAGTCTGACTCAACAAGGCCCATGGACAGGACAGGCTGTGTCTGTGTCTGCAGACCCACACACCTACAGATTAGATCAAGCTGGGGATGTAAGTCAAACCTGGTCTCCTGGGCCATGGACAGAGGGGTGGCTGGAGGTCCAGGTGATGCTGGTCAGGGCCATGAAGGCCCATGGATGCTCTCAGGGCCCTGACACTGCCCCACGGGTAGAGAGAAAGGAATGAACCACACTGAGCCTTGACCTGTAATGTGATGGGATCCCATGGAGAGGAGCCACACTGGAGCAGGGGAGAAGTGTGAGGAGGAAGGAGCAGCAGAGATGTTCTTCACTGACTGTTAACCCCCTCTTCACCACCCTCCATGCTCCTCCTGGGGATGGGGTGGGCAGAGGAACTGGGAGCAAAGGAGTCATTTGAGCGTAGGAGAAATCAGGAGATGAATGGGCTTTAATGTTTTGTTCTTGTTTCTCATAATCCAAAACTTTCTTAACTGGCAATAAATTAAACAGACCTTCAGCAAGTCCACGTGTCTTTGCAAGCAACTTTCATTGGTCCCTGAACTCCTTTGCTTTCTCTTGACCCATGAGCTTTCCTGGTTTCTTTTCTCCCTCTGTATCATTGGTTCCGGGCAGGGAGGGAGCAGCTGGGGGGGGTCCGTCTGCTGGACAAGGTTAACCCACCACAGGACACATCAGGGCTGCTGTGTCCAGGACGGGGCTCCCAGCACAAGGAAGACCCTGCCCAGCCTGGAGCGAGTCCTGCCCAGCCCAGAAGGATGGTTGGGCCTGGAGCACATTATGGACAAGGAGAGGCTGAGAGAGCTGGGCTTTGAGAAACCTTTCAGGGGCAAACACTGAGCAAGGCCCCAGGGCAGCTGGGGATCCCAATCCATGGACGTTCTACGTGTTGGATGAGACAAGGCCATGAGCCCCTGACGTGTTTGGAGCTGTGTGAGAAAGGGTTTGGCTGAGAGCCCAGCAGTGGCGAGAGCTGTGGGACTGGGTCCTTGTCAGAAGTCCCTGGTCCTTGTCAGAAGTCTTCCATCAATGCAGTCAGGACACAGACTGGGAGAGCTGATTGACCCCTGCTCTCCCCTTGGTGTCCTAATCCCATCATGACCCACTGTGGGTATACGCGAGCAAGCTGGGAAAGTCTCCAGTCCCAGCTGCAGCTCTCCAGCCGTGCCTTGATCCAGGTGGGACCCTTAGACCGGATTCCGGCCATGCCAGAAGGCAGTGGCAGTGCCTGGTGGCACAGGACGAGCTCCTACAGGGTGTGAGCTCTGCCCTGGCTCAGCTCTGGGTTTGGTGTGGGGCTGCACGGGGCCCTGCGTGCTGGGAAATGGCCCTGGGGCATCCAGCGCTCCACACTGGGTCTGGATTGTCCCAGCTGATCACCTCTGGTTCAGAAGTGTTCTATGTGCTGGTCTTGAGGACAGGCCTGTCCATCCTTGGGCGTCTTGCTGCAGCATTCCTTCACGCCACCTGAAGGCATTTATGGAACCTCAGCCTTCCTGTTAACTTCTCTGTGACCATTTGACCATGGTTTCTGTTTCTCCTTCTAGGGATCAGCTGAGGCTCTGCAAAATGCCTTTATCCTTGCGCGATGTTATGGGCTGTGCTGTACCTGCAGCGGTGGGACTTCTTGGCTGCTGGTGGATCTACTCCCACATAAAGAAGCGTAGAGTCTGTCCTGAGCAAAGAGCAACAGGCCCTAGGACAGAGCAGCAGGAGGAAGTTGCAGGGGAGGAATCATCACCGGAAGCAGCAGCAGGGGTTCCTCAAAGGCTGCCTCGTCTGTTGGAAGAGGAAAGGCCAGAGACTGAAAACGCTGGAGGATTTTCCGCACCCTGCCAGCCTCAGGCAGCCGTGGCACCCAGGGCCTTGCAGCTCGCAGCAGCAGAGGTGAGCTGGGAGGGGACACCTCCCCCTGGGGAGCTGGGAGGGTTTCCTTCTGGAAGGACCTGGCCGTTCCCTCCTGCCCTCCCTGGGCCACCCAATGCTTGTGGCCTCTCTTTTCTTGTGCATTACCCGCTGCTCCAGCACCAGCTCCCACAGCCGCCGCAGCATGGGGACAGTGTGGCCACGGAGCTGGATGACCGCTGTCCCCTCTGCCCGGGCAGCTGGGAGGTGGCAGCTCCGGGATGCCGTGCCTCCAACAGTTCTGCTCCCTGTGCCTCCTGCGCTGGGCTGGATGCCCGAGTGCCTCTGCCAGACACGCTCTAACACTTTGCACGTCTCTCTTGGCAGGACTCAGCATCGGGCACCGATGGAGCCAGCGGGGAGAGAAGCTCTGCTGTGAGGGATGGCGGCAGGAGCCAGCGGCCCCAGGCAGGGCCGGTGGAGGCAGCAGAAGGCTCCCAGTGCCCCATCTGCCTGCAAGGGGTTACAAATGCCACCTACGTGGCCTACTGCCTGCACAGCTTCTGCTTTGGGTGTATCATATGATTTGGGAAAAATCATAGAAGATTTGGGTCAGAGAAAGGTGGAAGAGTCAGGTAATAGAAGAGTTGGGTCTTAGAAGGGTCATAGATGAGTCGAGTGATACGAGGGCTGGGTTATAGAAGGGTCAGAGAACAGTCATGTCATGGAAGGTTCAGGTCACAGAAGGGGGTGGTCACTGAATGGTCCTAGAAGTGTCAGGTCACAGAAGAGTCATAGAACTGTGGGGTCATAGAATATTTAGGAGCTGTGTCTTTAAAGTGTAATGGAAGAGTCGGGTCATGGAAGGGTCAGGTCAGAGGTGTGTAGAGGTCATAGAAGAGTCATAGAAGAGTTGGGTCAGACAGAGGGACTGAAGAAGACTCAGGGTATAGAATTGTTATAGAAGAGTTGGCTGATAGAAGGTGTCGTATCATAGAAAAGCAATAGAAAAATGAGGTCATTGAAGAGTAGCGTCATAGATAATGTTTCATAGAAGGGTCATAGAGGTGTAGAGTCATAAAAGGGTCAGGTCATAGAAGGGTGGTAGAATGGTCAGATCATAGAAGTGTTGGGTCAGAGAAGAGCTGGGTCATAGTACTGTTAGGTGATAGAAGTGTCAGGTCACAGAAGGGTCACAGAAGAGTCGGGTCGTAGAAGAACTGAGTGATAGAAGAGTCATAGAAGACTTGGTTTGTTGAAGGGTCGCCTCACAAAGGGACTGAAGAAGACTTGGGGTATAGAATTGTTATAGCAGAGTTGGCTGATAGAAGGGTAGGGTCAAAAGTGTCATGTCATGGAAGAGTAGCAGAAAAATGAGGTCATTGATTTGTGGTGCCATAGAAAATGGGTCATAGCAAGGTCAAGGAAGTGTTGAGTCATACAAGGGTCAGGTCATCAAAAGGTGATAGAATGGTCAGATCATAGAAATGTTGGGTCAGAGAAGAGCTGGGTCATAGTACTGTTAGGTGATAGAAGAATAAGATCATGGAAGATTTACGTCGTAGAATAATAGTAGGGGGACAGAAGAGCAGGCTCACAGAAGAGTGACAGAAGATTCGGGTCACACAAGAGTCAGGTCTCAGTAGAGTCATAGAAGAGTCGAGTCATTCAAGAGTTGAGTCTTAGAAGAGTTGGGTCACAGAAGGATGATAGGAAAGACAGATCATAGAATATTCATGGAAGAGTTGGGACATACGAGTCAGGGCATAGAAGGGCCCGAACATAGAATGTTGGGTCATAAAATTGGCCTTGTGGTCTGCACAGAGAAGGGAACCAGGACTGGCAGCCAGGCCGGCCTGGACACCCTCCCCTGGGGAAAGGGATGTCCTGGAGAAGAGCAAGGGAGCATTTCTGTGCCTGCAGAGAAGAATCCACCAGAAAGAGAAACTCCTTCCTGCAAGCCCTCGTGTGGGCCAGGCTGCTCTGCTGCTGAGCCCAGACTCTTGTCCTGGCCTGGGCAGAGGGGCTGGCACGGAGGGGGCACAGTCAGTCTGTGGTGGCATCTGCTGGATTGAAACCAGGAGTCCTGGGGTTTCACTGCTCCCCGTGTCCTTGTGCCGGGTCAAGCCTCCAGCCCTGGGCTGTGGGGGAGGCTGAGACCCACCTCTGTCCCCCAGCAGCTGCCGTCCCCTCCTGGGGGGCTGTGGGGGAGAGCCCAGAGCTCTGCTGCACCCTGCGGTGGGCACTGCCGTGGGGCAGCCCAGACTGGGTGGCTCTGCGGGGCTGGAGAGAAAGCAGGGCTGTGGGGAGAGCTGGGAGGGGCTGGGCTGAGCTGGAAAGTGCCCGGGAGAGGACACCTCCAATGCTGGCTGAGCTGTGTGACCATGCAGGGGGAGGACACGCTGCAGAGGGTGTGAGGGGCAGAGCCCAGCCCTGCAGGGGCAGGAGAGAGGAGGCCGGTCGGTGCCCTTGGTGGCAGGGACAGACTGGGAAGGGGCCCCCGGGCACTGGTCTCTCCCATCGCCAGTTCCAGCACTGCCACTCACCCCAGCTGATGGGTGAGCTTTGCTCTCTGCCCATCTTCTCCCTCCTGCTGGACTCAGTGCCGGTACCAAAGGAACCACCAGCCCTGTCTGGGCTCTGTTCCCACCCAGACCTTGGAGGAGCCCAGAGCAGGGCTGTGTGCGGAGCCCAGCGTGGGACATGAGAAGTGGTCATGGCACAAAGCCAGTCGGAGTTCAAGGAGCTTCTGGATGATGCATTTACTCATACAGTAAAATGAAAATTTCATGTTATCCTGAGAGGAGCAGAGACTTGAGCTTTATGATACTTATCTGTCCCTTAGAACTTTAGATTCTATGACCTTCAAGCTCAAAAGCAGAGCATACGCTGCCCTTCCAGTGACATTTCTTCCTCCCGGCAGCCACGCTCCTCCTTCCAAGTTCTACTAATCTTTTCCTCTCTCCTGCTTTTCCCCACTGTCAGGGAAATCTCAACCACCTCAGAAAATCCTCTTCAAGCAGGAAACCCAACATGTTTGCCTTCTTGTGGTCTTTCACTTGGCCAGAAAGAAGGAACCTCACCATGGTCTTCTAAATCACGTCACGGCTGCTGTCCTTTCAGCTTCTCTGACAGACCTGACCATGTCCCTGCTAGGGTCCCATCGCGTGTTCTGGCAGAACGGACATGACAACCCATATCCAAGCCCTTTTCCTGGACAGGGCCTATGGGTGCTATGGGCAGAGGTCCTTTCACAGCCATGTTCCTGTTCCATGTTCTTGCTGCTCTGTCACCCTCCAGAGACACAACTGACCTCACCATCCCCTTCATGGACAGACCCTTCCTAGTGGATGATGAGTTTCTGAGACACAACTGAACTTATCACACCAGCTCCATTCATCACCTCCTCATGTCCCAGGGCCCGAACAGATAAAAGTATGATTGTCTTATCAAACTTGTCCAATGTGTTTCCCGCTAACGACTGCAGAGGAGAAACATTCTTCACAGGAACTGCTGTGTATATGTTGATGCATATTATACCTATTTGTTTTGATCTTTTTGTTCTTCTTCTTTTTCCTATTCTGTCTTCAAAAACCTTTAAAGACTTTGGAGGAAGGGTCTGAGGAAGAATAAAGGTGCTGCAGGATGTTTATTTTGCTTACAAACACAGAGAGCAGGGGTTACCCTTATCTCAGCCACTCAAGCCACAAGAGAAAAGCAGACAGTGATTTAAAAAGGAGTTGAAAACATTATCACAAGTAAAAAACATAAACATATAGAAGACAGCAATGCCAGCAATGAGTGTCATTAGAAGTGCTATGCAGAAGGTCAGGAATTTATTGCACCACAGATCCTTACAGTTATAAGTTCCCACACTGCATCCTTGAGGTCCTTGATCCTCATGCTGTAGATGAGAGGATTCACTGCTGGAGGAACCACTGCATATAGAAATGACACCACTAAGTCTGTGGATGGGTGCGAGAAGGAGTGAGGTTTCAGGTAGGCAAACACGGCAGTGCTGACAAACAGGGAGACCACGGCCAGGTGAGGGAGGCACGTGGAAAAGGCTTTGTGCCGTCCCTGCTCAGAGGGGATCCTCAGCACTGACCTGAAGATCTGCACATAGGACACTACAATGAAAACAAAACAGCCAAATGCTAAAAAGACACTAAACACAAGAAGCCCAAACTCCCTCATGGCAGCATCCGAGCAGGAGAGCTTGAGGATCTGTGGGATTTCACAGAAGAACTGGTCCACAGCATTACCCTGGCAGAGGGACAGGGAAAATGTATTGGCCGTGTGCAGCAGAGCAGTGAGAAACCCAGCGCCCCAGGCAGCTGCTGCCATGTGGACACAAGCTCTGCTGCCCAGGAGGGTCCCGTAGTGCAGGGGTTTGCAGATGGCAACGTAGCGGTCGTAGGACATGACCGTGAGAAGAAAATACTCTGCAGCAAAAAAGAACAACACAAAGAAGACCTGGGCAACACATCCCATGTAGGAGATAGTCCTGGTGTCCCAGAGGGAATTGGCCATGGATTTAGGCAAAGTAGTGGAGATGGATCCCAGGTCGAGGAAGGAGAGGTTGAGGAGGAAGAAGTACATGGGGATGTGGAGGTGGTGGTCACAGGCAATGGTGGTGATGATGAGGCCGTTGCCCAGGAGGGCAGCCAGGTAGATGCCCAGGAAGAGCCAGAAGTGCAAGAGCTGCAGCTCCCGTGTGTCTGCGAATGCCAGGAGGAGGAACTGGGTGATGGAGCTGCTGTTGGACATCTGCTGCCTCTGGTCATGGAGCACTGTGAGAAGGAAAAGGACAGGGACAATTTAGTGTAGATTTCTCTGAGCCAAATCAAAGCCATTTCCAGGCCCTCCCCCCCCCCAACCCCCCCAACCCCGCTGCTGCACACATCCTTTCCCTTTTCTTGCAGCCCTTCCTTGAGCTCCGTGCCTGGAGCCCTGTCAGCCCAGGACACACATGACACATTTCACAAACCCAATAGCATTTTCTCACTCGAAGCATCTCTGTGATTCTCCATAGAACTTTCAGATAGCACAAAGGTGTGGTAGGACATGTTTGCATCCTGCAGGAAAGCTCACAGCTTGGAAGGAAACCTCAAGGAGAGCCAAGTGTCCTCAGGATGACATTTGATGAAGGGAGATTCAGCTCCTTCCCCAGCCCCACTGACTGCATTGCTCACAGCCTCAGAGCTCACAGCAAAGCTGGGACACAGGTTCCCATGGACACAACTGCAGGAAAGGAGCCACGAGGGCAATGGGTGACTCTGCAGCAGCAACTCCCATCCCAGAGAGCCTGGCAGCGAGAATGAGAGAACAGCAAGAACACAGACAAGGGGAGAAACAGGGAGAAAGAGAGTGAGGGTCTGTCTGCGAGAGGCCAGGGCAGAGGCACACAGACAGCGTTCCCCTTCCCCAGCTGTGCTCGCCCCCTCCCAGACACCAGCCTTGCCGGGCAGTTGCTCTCAGCCCCTGGGCTCTGGAGAGGGCACTGGAGCTGTGGCTGCAGAGGAGGGGGTTCAGCCCTGGAGCCCAGAGCCCTGAGGGCAGAGGCTCTGCTGGGTGGGAGAGGAGGCAAGGGGGCTTGCTCAGAGGAAGGGGCTGCCCTGGACGGGAGCACACAGAGCTCTCTGAATTCTCACTCTAACAATATCTCAGTTTTAAGTTTCCTTTCATTCCCTGCCTGGATTTTTTCCTCATTGTAGGTGTTTCCCTGTCCTGTAACTTTTTTCCTGTCAGCACAGACAAACCACATCTAAATCTTTGTGCTCTCTCCTTGGCCCTAGAGGAATGTGCCTGTTTGCCGATTACTGCCTGGGAGTGTGTTCCTGTTTGGAGGTTGAAAAGGACAGGTCAGAACAATCCTGATGGGTCCAGCAGAGGTGATGCTGGTGCTGTCCATAGGCAGAGAATTCCTCAAGACACTTTACCAGGGTCTTGGTCAACCTACTGACTACTCAGAGCTGTAGTTCAGGAATCTCAATGACTTGTTAAAACCTGAGTGCTCCATTTCTAGTTCTGCTTTTCTCTCCCCCTCCCAACTTCCCTGGAAAAGGAAAGAGCAAACACAGTCTCATGTAAGCTCCTTACCTCTGTAGCAATCCCTGTTTCGACCTTCTCCTTGAGACAGTCCTTTGGAAATATTCTAGGGGTGATCCAGATCTGTGAGCAGCCCTGACCCATGCAGCAGCCTCTCGGAAGCACAAGGACCCTGCCTTGCTGGGAGTTTCTCCTTCCACTCACAGCTTCTTCCTACCCCACCGTGATCTACTCCCGTGACAGTCTGAGTGCTGACAGCAGAAGGTGCAGAGTCTCTGTCTCAGCACACTGGGACACAGGGACGCTGTATGGAAGGAAAGCTCATGGGACCCACCAGTGCAGATCAATCTTTATACCCTCACAGCCATGAGCAGAAGCCGAGTGTTGTGTTGTGTCCCTCTAATGGTTCAGTCCCTGATCTGCAGCACATCCTCCTCCTCTGCTGTAGAGAAAGTGAGGGTTGTACTTCAAGATACCCTGAGCTGTGGGATGTGCCCCCATTTAAGAGATTCCTCCAGGAACCGAAGCTGCATTGCCTTGCACTAAGCGATGCAAGGATTCCTCCCTCAGGGAGCTCTCAGCATCCTCCCACCCCACCCTGCCTTTGCCCTCTCTGTGCCTCCCTCCTCTGCCCTCGCTGCCTGCAGGCAGTGCCCTCAGCCCTGCTGGGCTTTGCAGAGGAGCTGCTCCTGCCCAGAGATGGCTCTTTGTAGCGCTGCCCACTTGCCACCAGCTCCCTCCGTGCCAGGAGCCCAGCCCAGCTCAGCAGCAGAGGAGCAGCCCAGGGCAGCCCTTTCTGTGGAAAAGAGAAGCAAGTCCCGTGGGGTCACTGCCAGAAATGCTGGGGTTGGGGAGGTGAGGAGCACCACTGTCCACGCAGGATCAGACCTCAAGGGATGCTTTTCAATGCTGCCCAGACCTCCTGAGGTGGCACTCGGTATCAATGCCCATGTTTCCGTTACCTGTTCTTGGAACTGAATGCGTATTTCTTAGGTGCACTTTTAAATCTTCCTCTTTAACTACACCAGGAAATGACTCCAAGGAGCTGTACAACGCTTCAAGACCTGATGAAATCTCCAGGCAGAGAAAGAGCTCGTTAAGGCTTTCTCTGTTTTAATGAGACCCAGGGTGGATTTGCTGATGAGTCCTGGAATCTCAGCTCCTTAGAAGAGACTGAAGAAACATCTCAAGAAGTCAAAACCAGAACTCAGAGTATCTTGGAGTCTTAATTGGTCTCATTGAGGATTGTTCCTGACAAAGCCTCCCCAGGGACTCGTTAGAGCAGAGAATTGGAGGCCATGATTGCAGGCAGGCAAAGGTGCTGTGCAAGCAGCTATGATGCTGAGGA
>NW_026527789.1:0-27093 GCF_017976375.1 Cuculus canorus
GGCTGCCGTGCTGGGACTCTTTCTCTCCATTCCTGCCCACAGGAACTGTCCCTGCAGCTCCTGAAAGACTTTGAGGAAAGATATCAGGGAACAAAAGTCATTGAATACCCCTTTATTTTGTTGAAATACACAGAGAGCACAGCTCCTCATTTACACAGTCCATCAGTAAGGAAGGACGAAGGACTTAGGAAAAACAATCCAGTCACTGTAGGCGATTTATTTGGTTTAAATGGAGAGGGAGCACAGCTCCTCAGTTGCAGAGCTCAGTCAGACAAGAACTGTAAACAATGAAAGAGAAAGGATTTAACGATAAACAAAAAAACCCACCAGCAACAAAACATACAGAAGCCGGTCTGGGCCTCCCATGAGTTACATGAAAACGGCTATGCAGAGCATGAAAAGAAATTTATTGTTTCAGAGGCCCATCCAGATATCAGTTCCCACACTGCATCCTTGAGCTGCTGGTTCCTCAAGCTGTAGATGAGGGGGTTCAGTGCTGGAGGCACCACTGAGTACAGAAATGACACCACAAGGTCAAGGGATGGAGAGGAGATGGAGGGGGGCTTCAGGTAGGCAAAACCTGCAGTGCTGATAAAGAGGGAGACCACGGCCAGGTGAGGGAGGCACGTGGAAAAGGCTTTGTGCCGTCCCTGCTCAGAGGGGATCCTCAGCACTGCCCTGAAGATCTGCACATAGGACACCACAATGAAAACAAAACAGCCAAAAAATAGACAGACACTAACATCAATAAGTGCAACGTCCCTGACGTAGGAGTGTGAGCAGGAGAGCTTGAGGATGTGGGGGATTTCACAGAAGAACTGTTCCACAGCATTGCCCTGGCAGAGGGGCAGGGAAAATGTATTGGCCGTGTGCAGCAGAGCATTGAGAAACCCAGCGCCCCAGGCAGCTGCTGCCATGTGGACACAAGCTCTGCTGCCCAGGAGGGTCCCGTAGTGCAGGGGTTTGCAGATGGCAACGTAGCGGTCGTAGGACATGATGGTGAGAAGAGAATACTCTGCTGTAATGAAAAAAGCATAGAGAAAGACTTGGGCAACACATCCTGAGTAGGAAATGGTCCTGGAGTCCCAGAGAGAACTGGCCATGGATTTTGGTACAGTGGTGGAGATGGATCCCAGGTCAAGAACAGAGAGGTTGAGGAGGAAGAAGTACATGGGGGTGTGGAGGTGGTGGTCACAGGCAATGGTGGTGATGATGAGGCCGTTGCCCAGGAGGGCAGCCAGGTAGATGCCCAGGAAGAGCCAGAAGTGCAAGAGCTGCAGCTCCCGTGTGTCTGCGAATGCCAGGAGGAGGAACTGGGTGATGGAGCTGCTGTTGGACATCTGCTGCCTCTGGACATGGGGCACTGTCAGAAAGGAAAGGAATGTGACAAGTTTGGGGAGAGGTCACTGAGCAAAATCAAAGCCATTTCTCATTCCCCTCTCCCTGCTGCTCACACACTGTCCCTTTTCTCGCAGCCCTTCCTTCAGCTCCGTGCCTGCAGCCCTGCTCGGTGCCGGCTGAATGTGCCGGGAGGAGCAGAGCCTCTGCCGCTGGCTGCGAGGAGTCAGCCCTGCTCTGCAGCAGGGGTTCATGGGGACGGTGGGGACAGGGGACGCTGCTGGGGATCAGCTTTGTCCTTGGGAACTGCTCCTGGTGCAGAAGGGCCTCACAGCATCAGCACTGGGCAGTGCTTTTTGCTGTCAGAACCACTCAGCATCTCTGCTGCACTCCGGGAGAAGAGAGGGAATCCTGCAATGTGAGACCATTGCCAGTGGCTCAGTGCAGAGGGAGAGGAGCTGCTCTGTCCCTCACTCTTGGTCTCAGCTGCCCTGGGATTGCACCTTTCTGACACAGACAGGGATCACACTCCCATGTTCCTCTGAAAAAACACCAGGCCGAGCTGAGAGCAGAGGGATCTACTTCACACCACTCAATGCTTCACCCTTTCTTAAAGTGTGAGCACCCCACTTTCAGCCCAGGACACACACGGCTCCTTTCACCCACTCAACAACAGTTTCTCTCTTGCAGCATCTCTGCATTTCTCCATGAGGATTTCAGGTAACACCAAGATGCTGTGGTAAATATTTGCATAATGGAGGGAAGCTCAGAGCTTGGAAGGAAACCTCAAGGAGAGACAAATGTCCTCAGGATGGCATTTGATTAGAGGAGATTCAGCTCCTTCCCAGCCCCACTGACTGCATTGCCCACAGCCTCACAGCTCAGAGCAAAGCTGGGACACGGGTTCCCATGGACACAATGGCAGGAAAGGAGCCACCAGGGCAGTGGGGGACTGTACAGCTGCAACTGCCATCCCCAGAGAGCCTGGCAGTGAGAATGAGAGAACAACAGCAAGAACAGAGACAAGGGGAGAAAGAGGGAGAAAGAGAGTGAGGGTCTGGCTGCGAGAGGCCAGGGCAGAGGCAGCCGGGCACACAGACAGTGTTCCCCTTCCCCAGCTGTGCTCACCCCCTCCCAGACACCAACCTTGCCGGGCAGTTGCTCTCAGCCCCTGTGCTCTGGAGAGGGCACTGGAGCTGTGGCTGCAGAGGAGGGGGTTCAGCCCTGGAGCCCAGAGCCCTGAGGGCAGAGGCTTTGCTGGGTGGGAGAGGAGGCCAGGGGGCTTGCTCAGAGGAAGGGGCTGCCCTGCAGGGGAGCACACACAGCTGTCTCAATTCTCCCTCCCACAACATAGCTGTATTAATTCCCCTCTCATTTCGTGATCCAATGCCTTCTGATGGACATTTGCCACCTGGGAGGTGTTTCCCTGTCCCATACCTTCTCCCTGTCAGTGCTCACAGACCCCATCTGACCCTCTCTGCTCTCCCCCAGCCCTACACAAACCTGCCTGTTTGCCGGGTAAAGCTGGGCACAGGGTCTTGTTTATAAGCAGAAAAGGACAGCACAGACTGAGCCTGGTGGGTCCAGCAGAGGTGATGCTGGTGGTGTCCGTGGGCAGAGGAGCAGCTGGAGACACTTTAGGAGGCTCCTATCAGACCTACTGACCCCTCAAGGACACAGCTCAGGAGTCTCACTGATTTCTTCAATCATGACAGCCTTTTCTTCTATTTTTCCACTGAAATTCCCCAAGGGCAGGAAAGTGAAAAGGCAAACTCAGGAGAGTTCTTTATCTTTAATGTTATCACTGCCCTGATCTTCCCTTTAAAATGTCCTCTTAGAAATATCCTGAAGGCATTTGGAGCTGTGAGCAGCCCTGACTCACACAGCACCTCCTGAAAGCAGAAAGACCCTCTCCTGCCAGGAGGTGCTTCTTCCCCCCATACCTTCTCTCTGTCCCTCCATGGGGAACTCCCCGGGCAGGCTGAGCACTAACTCTGTTTTTTTCTCCGCTGGAGAAACTGCAAGAGCCCTCCTGACAGATCCCACAGGCTGTGGCTGTGTTGGCTTTAGGAGATCCCTCCAGGAATCGCACACACATTGTCCTGCACCCTGAGACTCACCTGGAGAAGGACTGTGAAGGTGTTTCTCCAAACGAAGCCTCCTCTTTCCTCCCACCCCACCCTGCCTTTCCCCTCTCTGTGCCTCCCTCCTCTCCCCTCGCTGCCTGCAGGCAGTGCCCTCAGCCCTGCTGGGCTTTGCAGAGGAGCTGCTCCTGCCCAGAGATGGCTCTTTGTAGCGCTGCCCACTTGCCACCAGCTCCCTCCGTGCCAGGAGCCCAGCCCAGCTCAGCAGCAGAGGAGCAGCCCACGGCATTTTAATGACCCTCTGGTGGTTTTGATGCTGAGTCCATGAACCACAGCCCCTTCGAGGAAGTTGAATAAACCTCTCAAGAAGTCAAAGTCAAAGTCCAATTCAAACTCCAAAGTTTCTTGCAGTGTTAATGGGTCCCACCGAGGGCACTGCTGAGAAAGCATCTCCAGTGTCCTGTTAGAGCAGAAAAATGGAGGCAGTGAAAACAGGTTAGGAAAAGGCAAGTCCTGGAGTAATGAATAAATGAATAGAGAGATAGAGTGATAATAAATAAATAATAAATAAATTGTAGTCCTTTTCAAAACCAATGAGCAGGTGTGCTTACGCCAGGCTCAGCCAAAGCACTCTTCAAAACACAAGGACTGCAAACAATACAGACCCGTCCCCAGGTACACGACACAGAAAGGTAAAGTCCTGTTTGCTGTGGGTTTTCTCTGTTGCAGAGGCACAGAACTGCTCTGCAGCTTGTGCTGGCACTGGAGGCAGAAGTGCGCTATCAGTCAGCCTGAAGGGAGCGCACACACACGGATAAGGACTTTGGGCCCCGAGTTCCCTAGAACTGAGTAAGGAACACATCCCAGTAACTCCCATGATACTCTGTCTTTAACTCCTTTTAATATTTAGAGGTAAGATCATTAGACCAAAACATGTGTAAAGATGAGAAAAAGGTTTCTGCTGTCATGAAGCCTCTTATTTTCAAAACTATTTCTCGGCACAAACTGTATAAGCAGTCCTATTTAGTTCGCCTCTTACAACTGTTCCTGCACAGTGCTTTGAGGGTGGGTTCAGGGTTTTCATGGGGAAAGGGGGAAAGGATGGAACATTTTGAATGTGTGTCCCAGAAAAAAGGAAGGAAAGCACCATACTTGGGAAAACGGCTCCAGGCAGGGATGAGAAACCCTCTTCCCAGTGAAGTCCATATTGATGGTGCCATGCTTCTGTGAGTATCACAGAGCACTCTTATAACTCCCTACTAGTGTTTCTCATTTAATTTGCACGATAAAGGTATGGTTTGTATCCTCCGTGTCATTCCACTGGTGCAAAAAGTAGAGGTCCTTACACAGTGATGTATAACCCTAAACCCAGAACAACCTGTCCAGATTGCAGAGAAAATATTCTCATCCCTTTAAAAAGCTTTCAGCCTCATCTGTGCTCCCCACAACTAAGTTGCTTGCGTCCTTGAAGAGTGGCTGTTCAGAGTCCCGGGATGCTGAGTTCTTGCCCCTATAATTTAGTTTATAGGAGCTGATCTGCTATTTAATCTGGTGTGTGCTGACCTCTGGTGGCAAAAAATAATATCCATAGGAATTACATCTATTTCACTACAGGTTAGAAACGTGAGTTTTTCTCTTACAAGGAGGTAACAGTAAACCAGCAGGACAGGGACCAGAGGCTGGCAAGAAACCCCATCCCTGGAGGTGTGCAGGGCCAGGTTGGATGGGGCTTGGGCAGCCTGATTTAGTGGGATGTCCCTGCCTATGGCAGGGGGGTTGGAAGTAGATGATCTTTAAGGTCCCGTCCAACCCTAACTATTCTATGATTCCATGAAAACAAGGTAAAGGTGGCTCTGATGCTGAGCAAACCTGGATGTGTTTCATTAATCCAAAGGACCAAGCCCTGATCCCATTAACTGAAAGGCCAAGCCCTGACCCCCAGCCCTTAGGAAGGGACATTCTGTCCCTCACTCAGTCCTCATGGCTCTTCCTGGGGCAGTGGAATGTGGAGATGGGCAATGCCAAGGGCAGGACCGTGGAAAAACACCTCCTGAGAATGGACAAGGAGGCAATGAGGCCCCAGGGCTGGAAGGATTTGTCATCTCCTCATAGGCATCCATGGCAGAGAGGACAGCCACCACCAAAGTCATGGAAAGGCTGCTCTGGTAGGGAGCTTTCAGCTTTTCCACATCCCTCTGTCCTCTCCACAACATGCTGTCCCACAGTGTTGCATCACCTGTGCCTCTTGCCCTGAGGCTGCACTCATCTCCCCGGCTGCCCCACCTTGCTGTCACCTTCCTTTGCTGATGTCTCTCTGTCCTCCCCGGCTCTTGCTTGACACACAAAGCTCTGGGCTGATCCAGACTCCTTCTGGATGACTTGTGGCACCACAGCACTGCCCTTTGAGTGATATTTCTTTCTCCTCTTGTCCAGCCTGGACCTCCCCAGCTACAAGTTTTAGCATTATTTCTTTCTCCTGCCATTTTCCACTATGCAGAAAAGCTCCACCATCTCTGAAACCACCCTTGAAGCACTCTCAGGCGAATCCTACGGTGTCTGCAGCCTCCACACCAATGAGCCCAGAGGCCACTGGTCATACGCTTGAGGTCTCCAAACCCCATCCTGGGAGGCCTCTGGGCACTCTCCGGGGTGTTTGCAGGTGAAATCATAGTGGTCAGAGGCCAAGAAAGACTTTTTCCCAAAGCCTGTGGTGGCAGGACGAGGGGCAATGGCTTTGAACTGGAAGAGGGGAGATTTAGATTGGATGTAAGGAAGAAACATTTTACAATATGGGTGTCAAGGAATCGGAACAGGTACCCAGAGAAGTTGTGGATGTCCCATCTCTGGAAGTGTCCAAGGTCAGGAACTTTGAGCTAAAGCGAGAAAACCGATTCAGTTCTAGCTCAGACCGGAACAAACCAGTATGGACTAAGAGATGGAGATTCACAGAATCACAGAATCACAAGGTTGGAAAGGACCCATTGGATCATCGAGTCCAACCATCCCTAACACTCCCTAAACCATGTCCCTAAGCACTTCATCCACCCGTTCCTTAAACACCTCCAGGGAAGGCGACTCAACCACCTCCCTGGGCAGCTGTTCCAGTACCCAATGACTCTTACTGTGAAGAATTTTTTTCTGATATCCAACCTGAACCTCCCCTGACGGAGCTTCAGGCCATTCCCTCTAGTCCTGTCCCCTGTCACTTGGGAGAAGAGGCCAGCTCCCTCCTCTCCACAACCTCCTTTCAGGCAGTTGTAGAGAGTAATAAGGTCTCCCCTCAGCCTCCTCTTCTCCAGGCTAAACAACCCCAGCTCTCTCAGCCGCTCCTCGTAAGACTTGTTCTCCAGCCCCCTCACCAGCTTTGTTGCTCTTCTCTGGACACGCTCCAGAGCCTCAACATCCTTCTTGTGGTGAGGGGTCCAGAACTGAACACAGTATTCGAGGTGCGGTCTCACCAGTGCCGAGTACAGAAGGAGAATAACCTCCCTGGACCTGCTGGTGACCCCATTTCTGATACAAGCCAAGATGCCGTTGGCCTTCTTGGCCACCTGGGCACACTGCTGGCTCATGTTCAGTCGGCTGTCAACCAGCACCCCCAGGTCCTTCTCTTCCGTGCAGCTCTCCAGCCACTCTTCCCCCAGTCTGTAGCGCTGCATAGGGTTGTTGTGCCCCAAGTGCAGGACCCGGCATTTGGCCTTGTTAAACCTCATCCCATTGGTCTCGGCCCAGCAGTCCAGCCTGTTCAGATCCCTTTGCAGAGCCTCCCTACCCTCCAGCAGATCCACACTTCCACCCAGCTTAGTGTCATCTGCAAACTTGCTAAGGGTGCACTCGATGCCTTCATCCAGGTCATTGATAAAGGCATTGAACAGAGCTGGACCCAGTACTGAGCCCTGAGGAACCCCACCTGTAACGGGCCTCCAGCTGGAGTTAACTCCATTGACCACCACTCTCTGGGCCATCCAACCAGTTTTCAACCCAGGAGAGTGTGCGCCCGTCCAGGCCAGAGGCTGACAGTTTCTGAAGCAGAATGCTGTGAGAAACTGTGTCAAAGGCTTTACTGAAGTCCAAGAAGACCACATCCACAGCCTTTCCCCCATCCAGTAGTTGATTTTGTCATAGAAGGTGATCAGGTTAGTTTGGCAAGATCTGCCTTTTGTAAACCCCTGTTGACTGGGCCTGATCACCCGGTTCTCTTGCATGTGCTTCATGATAGCACTCAAGATCACCTGTTCCATGACTTTCCCTGGCACTGAGGTCAGACTGACAGGCCTGTAGTTCCCCGGATCCTCTCTGCAATCCTTCTTGTATATGGGCACAACATCAGCCAGCCTCCAGTCTAGTGGAAGTAATTATGTAAGGGTTTTGCTGCCAGGGGGTCACCCCAAAAGACAATCACACAGTAAAGGGGTCGGTGCACCCTTGTGAGGTCACCACTGCCCGAGTAGCCGATGGGCCAAGAGGAGACTCGTGGCATTTGTAGGAGCTTGTGAGGTCACTTGTTCACTCGTACCTGATAAGCAGGGAGAGAGCAAAAGGTTGGATACATGGTGGTCAGGTCACTGATTCCCACGGAACCAACAGGCCTGGGGAAGGACAAAAGCTTGTGTAGGTGTTGGTGAGGTCATTAGTGTCTGATTCCTCCGTAGGCCGGGAGAAGGCCCATGGGTTGTGCAGGTTCTTATGAGGTCACTCCCCCCTGAGGAGCTGATAGGTCAGGAGAAGGCCTGTAGATGGTGCAGGTGCTTGTGAGGTCACCGGTGCCTGAGCAGGTGATAGGCCAGGAGGTGGCACATGGCCTGTGAAGCTCCTTTGGGTGTCAGTAGTATCTGAACACCCGATAGACCAGGAGCAGACATGGCAGTTGTAGATGGCAGGAGGTCACCTGTGGGTGAGTGGTGGGTGGGCCAGGAGAAGGCACATGGCTATGTACAAGCCTGGGATTGCACTGGTGCTGGAGCAGCTTTTGGGAAAAGAGCAGGCACATGGCTTGTGTGGGGCTCCTGATGACATCACAATAATGTTTAAACACGACTGAATATGGCTTTTTGGAGGAACCATCACCAGCAGAACCCATGCACAGCACACAGGAGTGAGCATCTGACTCATGAGCTCAAAGAGCAGCAGCAGGAGGGTGTGAGGTCACCATCAGTGTCACCCTGTGGGAGTCCACAGCTGCTCTGAGGAATCAGAGAGAATGGATATTGACATCAACAGACAACCGTGTTCCCATAAGGAGGCTGGAAAGTCCCAAAGAAGAATCTTGGAAGCAAAACAAGTAACATCTAATGGAAAGTTGGCGAGAAAAATAGTAGATACAGGTAGCGCATGGACAGTGTTGTTCAACGAATCATAGTAAAGCTTTAGGCACGTGGACAGAGCGGTTGAGCTGTATATCACCCAAACCTCAATTAACACCATTTCAAAAATTGTATTGGAGAAAATTGGCCTTCAAATTGCACCTGAAAAAATCCAAATCTGGAAATACTGTGAGTGGAAAATTTTAGATGCCACAATTGAACCTCAGCAAGTCAAATTGCAAACAGCAGTTAAAACTTTAAACGATTTGCAAAAGCTACGAGGAACAATCATTTCAGTTAAACCTTATTTGGGTATTACTAATAAATCCATTATTTGATCTTCTTAAGGGAGACATGGCTTTAACAACACCTCGTACTCTTACGAGTGAAGCACAAGAAACTTTGGACAAAACTGAAAAAGCCATTACTCAGAGAAAAGCCCAGAGACGACTCGATGGTCATCCAATATGTTTGTTTGGTTTTGTTACTCTGTCAGGCATTTGGTCTGATAGCATAATGGGTACCTGTGCTTTCAGATCTTGTGATATTAGAGTGGATTTTTATCAACCTAAGAAAACCATATTTATTCCAATTCAGATAATTGCAGGTATCATCATTAAAGGCAGAAAAAGAATAGTACAAATAACTGGAAATGAGCCATTAACATTTTTTTCTCTATTACAATAGAATATTTAGAGTGGTGTTTAGATAACAGTTTTTCATTACAGATTACCCTTGAAGGCTGTGATGATTGCAAACAGAAAAGGGGGAGATATGGGAGAAAGTGTGTACGGATTTGAACTCGATGAGAAAAGACTGTGCCCCTGAATCAGCGCGAGCATAAAGGATTCCTTTGTCGTGTGTGCACCAACACAGGCGGCCGATGCCTTGCTGTGCCCATGATATCAGTAGCAAACGCAGAGCAAGCGGACACTGTTCTGAAGGTTGCTAATGGCTTAAAAGACCTTGGAATCACTAACAGCGCTTGTGGGAATGTAGGAGCTTGTGGCAAAGAGAAATAAGAAGAAAAGGGGTACATCTCCAGCACAGTCATTGCTCTTTATCTCCGTAGTTATGGAAACTCCAGTGGTGGAATTTTATTGGGGTAGCTGTTGACGTAGCTGTTAACGGGGCACAGTTTTCCCCTTTTACACACAAAGGCAGGAGTCACAGGGTTTCTCTGGACTCCCAGAGAATCAGATGCACTCAGACCTGTGGTGTATCCCACCACTCTGTACTTGTCTGAGATTCCTCATGTCATGAGAAATGGACACAGAGACCTCAGTTCAAGAAAGCACATCCCAGTGCTGCATTCAGGCACTCACTCATGGGATGTTGACCTCAACATGATGTGACCTTGAGAAACTTTCTGTCCCACAGACCTTCATGAAACCCAAGGAAGGGCTGTTTGTGTTCTCTCGGGTTCATCTCGTCTCACATACATGATGTACGTCTTCACATCTCGTCTGAACAGTGTGAACTTTGACCTCCTCATTCCATGTCCTTCCAGGGAGGGAGAAAGAATGTCTCCAATTTGGAGTGAGAGGGCAGTGGTGGGAATGGTGCTTTTGAGGGGCTACTCTCCACAGCTCCAAAAAGGCCTTGAGAGAAAGAGCTTAGGAAGGAAAAGTCATTGAATATCCCTTTATTTTGTTGAAACACACAGAGAGCACAGCTCCTCATTTACACAGACAATCAGTAAGAAAAGTAAAAAGAAGAAGACAGTGAATTATAGACAGGATGACAAGATTATCCCAATAAACCAGCAACACCAACAAGAAATACAGAGGCCTGTCTGATCCTGCTGTGAGTTGCAGGATAACTGCTATGCAGAAGGTGATGAGCAGTTCATTGCTTTAGAGAACCATCCAGTTATCAGTTTCCACACTGCATCCTTGAGCTGCTGGTTCCTCAAGCTGTAGATGAGGGGGTTCACTGCTGGAGGTAACACTGAGTACAGAACCGAAAACACAAAGTCCAGTGCTGGAGAGGAGATGGAGGGGGGCTTCAGGTGAGCAAATGTTCCAGTGCTGATAAAGAGGGAGACCACGGCCAGGTGAGGGAGGCACGTGGAAAAGGCTTTGTGCTGTCCCTGCTCTGAGGGGATCCTCAGCACTGCCCTGAAGATCTGCACGTAGGACACCACAATGAAAACAAAACAGCCAAACAATAAACAGGCACTGACATCAAGAAGCCCAACCTCCCTGAGGTCAGAGTGTGAGCAGGAGAGCTTGAGGATATGAGGGATTTCACAGAAGAACTGTTCCACAGCATTGCCCTGGCAGAGGGGAAGGGAAAATGTATTGGCCGTGTGCAGCAGAGCAGTGAGAAACCCAGCGCCCCAGGCAGCTGCTGCCATGTGGACACAAGCTCTGCTGCCCAGGAGGGTCCCGTAGTGCAGGGGTTTGCAGATGGCAACGTAGCGGTCGTAGGACATGATGGTGAGAAGAGAATACTCTGCTGAGATGAAAAAGACAAGCAGAAAGACTTGAGAAACACATCCTGAGTGGGAGATGATCCTGTTATCCCAGAGGGAATTGGCCATGGATTTGGGGACAGTGGTGGAAATGGATCCCAGGTCAAGAAGAGAGAGGTTGAGGAGGAAGAAGTACATTGGTGTGTGGAGTTGGTGGTCACAGGCAATGGTGGTGAAGATGAGGCATTGCCCAGGAGGGCAGCCAGGTAGATGCCCAGGAAGAGCCAGAAGTGCAAGAGCTGCAGCTCCCGTGTGTCTGCGAATGCCAGGAGGAGGAACTGGGTGATGGAGCTGCTATTGGACATCTGCTGCCTCTGGGCACAAGGCACTGTCATAGAAGGAAAGGACAGCAACAAATTAAGGGAGATGTCTTTGTGCAAATCAAAGCCATTTCTCATTCCCCTCTCCCTGCTGCTCACTCCCTGTCCCTTTTCTCGCAGCCCTTCCTTCAGCTCCGTGCCTGCAGCCCTGCTCGGTGCCGGCTGAATGTGCCGGGAGGAGCAGGGCCTCTGCCCGCTGGCTGCGAGGAGTCAGCCCTGCTCTGCAGCAGGGGGTGATGGGGACGGTGGGGACAGGGGACACTGCTGGGGATCAGCTTTGTCCTGGGGAACTGCTCCTGGTGCAGAAGGGCCTCACAGCATCAGCGCTGGGCAGTGCTTTTGGCTGTCAGAACCACTCAGCATCTCTGCTGCACTCTGGGAGAAGAGAGGGAGTCCTGCAATGTGAGGTCATTGCCTGTGGCTCAGTGCAGAGGGAGGGGATCTGCTCTGTCCCTCACTCTTGGTCTCAGCTGCCCTGGGATTGCACCTTTCTGACACGGAGGGGGATCACACTCCCATGTTCCTCTTAAAAACCACCAGGCCCAGCTGAGAGCAGAGGGATCTACTCCACACCACTCAATGCTACACCTTTTCTTAAGGTCTGAGCACCCCACTTTCAGCCCAGGACACACCCGGCTCCTTTCACCCACCCAACAACAATTTCCCTCTTGCAGCATCTCTGCATTTCTCCATGAGGCTTTCAGGTAACACCAAGATGCTGTGGTAAACATTTGCATAATGGAGGGAAGGTCAGAGCTTGGAAGGAAACCTCAAGGAGAGACAAATGTCCTCAGGATGGCATTTGATTAGAGGAGATACAGCTCCTTCCCCAGCCCCACTGACTGCATTTCCCACAGCCTCACAGCTCAGAGCAAAGCTGGGACACGGGTTCCCATGGACACAATGGCAGGAAAGGAGCCACCAGGGCAGTGGGGGACTGTACAGCTGCAACTCCCATCCCCAGAGAGCCTGGCAGTGAGAATGAGAGAACAACAGCAAGAACAGAGACAAGGGGAGAAACAGGGAGAAAGAGAGTGAGGGTCTGGCTGCGAGAGGCCAGGGCAGAGGCAGCCGGGCACACAGACAGTGTTCCCCTTCCCCAGCTGTGCTCACCCCCTCCCAGACACCAACCTTGCCGGGCAGTTGCTCTCAGCCCCTGTGCTCTGGAGAGGGCACTGGAGCTGTGGCTGCAGAGGAGGGGGTTCAGCCCTGGAGCCCAGAGCCCTGAGGGCAGAGGCTTTGCTGGGTGGGAGAGGAGGCCAGGGGGCTTGCTCAGAGGAAGGGGCTGCCCTGGAGGGGAGCACATAGAGCTCTCTGAATTCTACCTCCCGCAACATTGCTATATTTATTCCCCTCTCATTTTGTGATCCAATGTCTTCTGATCGACATTTTCCTCCTGAGTGGTATTTCCCTGTCCATGCCTTTTCCCTGTCAGTGCTCACAGACCCCATCTGACCCTCTCTGCTCTCCCCCAGCCCTACACAATCCTGCCTGTTTGCCGGGTAAAGCTGGGCACAGGGTCTTATTTATAAGCAGAAAAGGACAGCACAGACTGAGCCTGGTGGGTCCAGCAGAGGTGATGCTGGTGGTGTCCGTGGGCAGAGGAGCAGATGGAGACACTTTTGGAGGCTCCTATCAGACCTACTGACCACTCAAGGACACAGCTCAGGAGTCTCAGTGATTTGTTCAATCATGACAGCCTTTATTTTTCCTCTTTTCCACTGAAATTCCCCAAGGGCAGGAAAGTGAAAAGGGAAACTCAGGAGAGTTCCTTATCTTTAATGTTATCACTGCCCTGATCTTCCCTTTAGAATGTCCTCTTAGAAATACCCTGAAGGCATTTGGAGCTGTGAGCAGCTCTGACTCACACAGCACCTTCTGAAAGCAGAAAGACCCTCTTCTGACAGGAGGTGCTTCTTCCCCCCACAGCTTCTCTCTGTCCCACTGTGGGGAACTCCCGGGCAGGCTGAGCACTGACTCTGTTTTTTTCTCTGCTGGAGAAACAGCAAGAGCCCTCCTGACAGATCCCACAGGCTGTGGCTGTGTTGGCTTTAGGAGATCCTTCCAAGAACAGCACCTGCATTGTCCTGCACCCAGAGACTCACCTGGAGAAGGGCTGTGAAGATCTTTCTCCAAATGAAGCCTCCTCTTTCCTCCCACCCCACCCTGCCTTTCCCCTCTCTGTGCCTCCCTCCTCTCCCCTCGCTGCCTGCAGGCAGTGCCCTCAGCCCTGCTGGGCTTTGCAGAGGAGCTGCTCCTGCCCAGAGATGGCTCTTTGTAGCGCTGCCCACTTGCCACCAGCTCCCTCCGTGCCAGGAGCCCAGCCCAGCTCAGCAGCAGAGGAGCAGCCCAAGGCAGCCCTTTCTCTGCCCCCTCGGGGCTCCCTCCAGGTGTCCCTGGGGCTCCAGGGAACTGCTGAGAAACAGCCTGAAGCCATCCCTGATGTTCCCTCTCTCAGCTGGGGAGAGACACTCCTGTCCTGCAGTGTCATTGCTACTGTTAGAAAAAAAAAAAAAGGAGCATAAAAACAATATTTTTGTCCCACCATTAGACAGGACCCCTGGAAGTTGAGAGGGAATGATCTCATTTTCCCAAGATGGGGGGAACCTGTTCCTTTGAGTGTATTCGGGAATTTCTTCCTGGATCTTTAGACCTGGGGCTGGAAAGACACTCAGATCTCTTCTGTCCCAGCCACGTCTTTGTGCTAAGCAAAGTCTTAGCACACACGGGCTCTGGGCGCTTGGTCGCAGTTTTCCTCATGGTAGGGATGAGGTTGCCTGGTGCCACAGCTGCAGGGCTTCAACCCCAATGAGCACCAATGCCCTCAGCCAGGGGCACAGGCAGCTGTTCCTGTGGGACACAGAGTTGGTACATGGTCACAGAGCTCAGCACAGATCGTCCTCAAGGACAGCATCATCCATGCTCAGCAGGGGTCGAGACCAAGATTCAGTCTCAACTTGAAAGGCCATTCAATGGCCCCATGATGAGTGTTTGCTGCTTCAGACCTGTGTGGGCACTGATGAATTTAGGATCTGAGATCCCCTGTGTCCTCTTTGTCCATGTCTTCTCCAGCAAGGTCTCCCAGGCCACTGTGACTCAGGACAAGACTCTGGAGGAGATGGACCATGGGTGGGTGGGGAACAACTCAGGGATCACTTGAGCAAACACAATGCTTCCCATTCTATGACAAAATCACTCGATTACTGGATGGGGGAAAGGCTGTGGATGTGGTCTTCTTGGACTTCAGGAAAGCCTTTGACACAGTTTCTCACAGCATTCTACTTCAGAAACTGTCAGCCTCTGGCCTGGACAGGCGCACACTCTCCTGGGTTGAAAACTGGTTGGATGGCCCAGAGAGTGGTGGTCAATGGAGTTAACTCCAGCTGGAGGCCAGTTACAGGTGGGGTTCCTCAGGGCTCGGTACTGGGTCCAGCTCTGTTCAATGTCTTTATCAATGACCTGGATGAAGGCATTGAGTGCACCCTCAGCAAGTTTGCAGATGACACTAAGCTGGGAGGAAGTGTGGATCTGCTGGAGGGTAGGGAGGCTCTGCAAAGGGATCTGAACAGGCTGGACTGCTGGGCTGAGGCCAATGGCATGAGATGGCATAAGGCCAAATGCTGGGTCCTGCACTTGGGGCACAACAACCCTATGCAGTGCTACAGAGTGGGGAAGAGTGGCTGGAGAGCTGCATGGAGGAGAATGACCTGGGCATAATGGTTGACAGCTGACTGATCATGAGCCAGCAGTGTGCCCAGGTGGCCAAGGAGGCCAATGGCATCTTGGCTTGTATCAGAAATGGTGTGACCAGCAGGTCCAGGGAGGTTATTCTCCCTCTGTACTCAGCACTGGTGAGACCGCACTTTCAGTACTGTGTTCAGTTCTGGGCCCCTCACCACAAGAAGGATGTTGAGGCTCTGGAGCGTGTCCAGAGAAGAGCAACGAAGCTGGTGAGGGGGCTGGAGAACAAGTCTTACGAGGAGCGGCTGAGAGAGCTGGGGTTGTTTAGCCTGGAGAAGAGGAGGCTGAGGGGAGACCTTATTGCTCTCTACAACTTCCTGAAAGGAGGTGGTGGAGAGAAGGGATCTGGACTTTTCTCCCACGTGAGAGGGGACAGGGCAAGGGGGAATGGCCTCAAGCTCCGCCAGGGGAGGTTCAGGTAGACATCAGGAAAAAAATGTTCACGGAAAGGGTCATTGGGCACTGGAACAGCTGCCCAGGGAGGTGGCTGAGTCATCCTCTCTGGAGGTGTTTAAGGGACGGGTAGACGAGATGCTGAGGGGCATGGTATAGGAAGTGTTAGGAATGGTTGGACTCGATGATCCAGTGGGTCCCTTCCAACTTAGTCATTCTATGATTCTATGATTCTATGATTCTATGATCTAACAGTACTATGACCCAGCTCTTCTCTGATCCAACACTTCTATGACCTGACCATTCTATCACCTTTCTGTGACTCTTGTATGATGCAACACATCTCTGACATTGCTATGACCAATTTTCTATGACACTGCTCTTCAATGACCTCATTTTTCTATTACTCTTCTATGACATGACACCTTTGACCCTGCCCTTCTATCAGCCAACTCTCCTATAACAATTCCATACCTTGAGTCTATTTCAGTTCCTCTGTGACGTGACCCTTCAATTACCCAACTCTTCTATGACTCTTCTGGGACACCTACACATGTGTGACCTGACCCTTCCACGACCCAACTCTTCCATTACCCTGGAATGACCCAGATCCTCTATGACTCAAACCTTCTATGACCCCACTCTCATATGACTCTTCTCTGACCTTTCTGTGACCTTGCTCTACTATGACCTAACTCTTCTATGACTCTTCTATGACCTCACACTTCTGGGACCATTCAGTGACCACCTCCATATGTGGCCCGAACATTCTTTCACCTGACTGCTCTCTGACCCTTCTATAACCCAAGTCTCATATGACCTTACTTACCTATGACCTTTCTAAGACCCAATTCCTCTATTACCTGACTCTCCTACAACTATTCTCGAAAGCACCTCATGGACTGGAGATGGGCCAGGAGTCTGGCAGAAGGATCCCACTCATCTGCACAAGAAGGTGGACATTCCCAGGTATCACAGAAGGTGTGCCTGACCAATAGACGTGTTCATGGAGCCGGTCAAATGCCAAAGTCCTTTCCTTTATTTGTAGCCTTGGTGACTTGTTGATGTCTAAACACTCTCTGTGGATGCTGACATGGACTGAGCAGCCTGGTCTGACATCAGAGATAGTGCTGCTTGGAGCTGGGCTTTGGGCTAGAGGTCACCTGAGCTCTATTATTCCCCAAGTTCTTCTAGGAGCAGAAGATGTAGAGATCCACTTAGCAGGTTGTCCTGAGCCTCCCCAGGATGCCTAAGTGTGCCCTCACACCTCATGCTGTGGGCCCCTAACTCCATCCTGGCAGACCTCCTCCAGATCCTCTACAGTTTCTCCACTTTCTTTTTGAACGGTGAGACCCTTCGGGTCCTGTGGTATCGTCCTGGTGCCAGAAGAGTGAGGGCAGTGATTGTCTCCTTTGCACAGCGTCAGGAGTTGCTCCCTCTGCTCCCTCCCAGTGAGTGGCTGCAGGTGGGCAAGAAGTTGTCAGGGGGACACAGTCAGGAGAGCTGACCCCGACTGACCAGAGGGAGATCCCATAGCATAGATGTCACGCTCAGTGATGAAGTGTGTCAGGAGTTGGAAGAAGAGGAGATTTTATAATCCAAGATACAAAGTGGTGGTAGACTGGTGGGGTGTCAGTGTGCTTGAGGGAGGTGACAACAGATGGCATTTGCATTAGTATTGGGTTTGGATTATGTTGCTTTTTATCTTTTATTTTGCAGCTATTGAACTGTTTGTAGCTCAGCCCACAAGTCAGAAACACTTCCATGGAGCAGCATGGGCAGAGACCTGGCCGGGTGAGGAGTGTCCTGAGGACATGGACCTGGACACCAGGGTGCTTCCTTATCCTCACTCACAAGAGACCTTCACCAATTCTGTGCTCTTTCAATAGAGATTTTACAAAGTAATGTGAATTTCTCCGGGAAATTCCTCAACCTGGAGAAGAGAAGGCTTCAGGAAGACTTTATAGTGGCCTTCCAGTAGCTGAAGGTGGTCACCAAGAAAGCTGGGGAGGAACTTTTTGCAAGGACATGGAGTGATAGGACAAGGGGGAATGGCTTTAAACTGGAGAGGGAAAGATTTAGATTAAACATTAGGAAGAAATTGTTTACAAAGAAGTTGGTGAGGCAGTGGCCCAGGTCTCCCAGGGAAGCTGTGGATGCCCCCTGCCTGGAGGTGTTCAAGGCCAGGTTGTATTGGGCCTTGACCAGTCTGGTCCAGTGCAGGTGTCCCTGCCCATGGCAAAGGGGTTGGAACTGGATGGGCTTTAAGGTCCCTTCCAACCCAAACCATTCTATGATTCTGAAAAGAATGGTAAAATGAACTTAAATAAAAACATGTATTTCTTAGGTGCACTTTGAAATCTTCCTCTTTAACCACACTGGGAAATTACTCCAAGGAGATGTACAAGGCTTGAAGACCTGAAGAAATCTCCAGGAAGACAAAGAGCTCATTAAGGCTTTCTGTATTTTAATGAGACCCAGGGTGGATTTGCTGATGAGTCCTTGAACCTCATCTTCTGAGAGGAGATTGAAGAAAGCTCTCAAGAAGTCAAAAGCAGAACTCAGAGTTCCTTGAAGTCTTAATTGGTCTCAGTGAGGATGGTTAGTGACAAAGCTTCCCCAGGGACTCGTTAGAGCCGAGAATTGGAGGCCATGATTGCAGGCAGGCAAAGGCACTGTGCAGGCAGCTGTGATGCTGAGAGAAGCCTGGGTTTGCTTGGTGAAGCAGAAAGGCCAAGGGCTGACCCCCAGGCCCTGGGCAGGCAGATCTGGCTTTGACTGCAATGACGCTGGTGTCATGAACATTCTCACACTGCTGAACTAAATTGGGAGCAGTTATTCCATGTCATTCCAAACACAGGCCTGGAGGGTTACATGAGATGCCAAGGCTCTCACACCAAGATCCACGCAGTTGTAGAAGGTTCGGGTCTTAGAAGGGCAGAGTCATAGAAGTGTTGATTCATAGAAGAGTTGCAGAAAAAATGTGTGTGAGAGCTGTCAGGTGATAGAAGGGTTGGATCACAGAGGACTGATAGAGGAATTCAATCATAGAAGTTTTATCGAAGAGTTGGGTCATAGAAGTCTCATAGCAGAACTGGGTCATTGATAATTAAGGTCATAAAAGAGTCATAGAATATTCAGACTGTGGAAGAGTTGAGTCACTGAAGTGTGAGGTTATTGGTGTTTTAGGGGGGGTTGTCCATAGAAGGGTCACAAAAGTTTTGGTTCAGAGAAGGGTTGGGTCAGAGAAGAGTCTTGGAACCATCAGGTAATAAAAGAATCAGGTCACAGAAGGTTCGTAGAAGAGTCAGGTCACAGAAGGTTCATAGAAGAGTGGAGGCATAGAAAGTCACATCATAGAAGAGTCAGATCACAGTCAGGTCATGGAATGACATGTTCTGTCATAGAAGGCTCGAGTGATGGAAAGGCCTGATTATATGAGAGGCAGGTCACAGAAGAGTTGAGTTATAGATGTGTCAGGTCTTAGAGGAGCAATAGAAGAGTTCAGTCATAGAAGGTTCCTACAAGTCTCGGGTCACAGAATTTTCCCATAATAGAAGTGTCGAGTCACAGAAACATGAGAGTTGATTGGGATAATAGAAGAGTTTGGTCATAGAAGGGTCATGGAAGAGTCAGATTAAAGAAGTGTCAGGTCATAAAATGGTCGGGTCATAGATTATTCTGGTCCTAGAGGAGCCAGGTCATAGCAAGCTGTAGAAGGATCATAGAAGAACTGGGTCATAGAAGGCTTGTGCCATAGAAGGCTCGGGTTTTAGAAGGGTCGGGCACAGAGGAGTCCTAGAAGAGTGGGATGGTGGAAGAGTTGGTTCATAGAAGAGATGAATGATTGAAGGCTCATTGAAGAGAAGGGTTGTAGAAGGGGTGTGTCATTGAGGTGTTGGGTCATAGAACAACTAGGTCATAGAAAGGTCATAGAATTTTGGGTGATAGTAGTCCTAAAAACACAGCTGGTGGCTCATTCAAGAATCATATCATCCAGGAGTCAGATCATAGAAGGGTCACTTAATAGTAGGGTTGGTTCATAGAACAGTTGAGTCATTGAAGGGTCAAGTTAGAAGAGTCAGGTCATAGAAGTGTCAGGGCATAGATAATTTGCATCACAGAAGAGGGATAGAAGCCATGGGTCATAGAAAGTCATGTCATAGAAGAGTCAGAGAATAGTCAAGTCATAGAAGGTCATAGAAGGCTCAAGTCACAGAAGTGTCAGGTCATATAAGGGACGGGTCAAAGAAAACTCAGGTTATAGATGAGACGGATCATAGAGGAGTAATAGAAGAATTCAGTCCCAAAAGATTCATAGAGGTGTTATGTCACAGAAGTCTCAGGCCATAAAACACCTGGGTGCTAGAAGGGTCATAAAATATGTGGGTCATGGGAGAGTCAAGTCATAGAAGCATGAGAGTTTAGTCGGAAACGGAAGGATCGGGTCATAGAAAAGTCTTAGAAGAGTTAGGTCATAGAAGTATTGGGTCATAGAATAGTTGGGTCCCAAATATTCAGGTCATAGAGGAGTTTGGTAATAGAAGGGTGGTGAGACACGATCTGCCCAAAGGGAATCCAATCCACTTCTCTTTCAGATATCCAGAAATAGAATCTGAGGGGAAAACGTCTGGGGCACAGTCTTTAGCTCCCCTGCTCATCCATTGGCCATTTCTGAAAAGGACATGCAAAGTGGAAGAAGTGCCAGTGGTCAGGGAGTCTCCATGGCCTTGTGAAAATGATGGAGAATGGCCTCACTGGGACATCGTCCTGCTCACTCAGCTCCCTGGGATAATCTCTCTCCTGACCTGCAGGCTGGGAAGGATTGTGTTTGCTCAAGTGATCCCTGACTTGTTCCCCACACACCGCTGTTCCATCTCCTCCAGAGTCCCATCCTGAGTCACAGTGGCCTGAGAGAACTTGCTGAGGAAGAGAGGGACAAAGAGGAAGACAGAGGATCTCAGATCTCTCCTCACCTGCTCTGCCTGAATTCATCAGTGCCCACACAGGTCTGAAGCAGCAAACACTCATCATGGGGCCATTGAATGGCCTTTCAAGTTGAGACTGAATCTCGGTCTGGACCCATGCTGAGCATGGAGGATGCTGTCCTTGAAGACTCTCTGTGCTGAGCTCTGTGACCATGGCCCAGCTCTGTCTCCCACAGGAACAGCTCCATCTCCTCCTGCCTGTGCCCCTGGATGAGGGCACTGCTGCCCATTGGCGTTGAAGCCCTGCAGCTGTGGCACCAGGCAACCTCATCCCTGCAATGAGGAAAACTGGGACCAAGTGTCCAAACCCCATGTGTGTGAAGCCTTTGCTTAGCAGAAAGACATGGCTGAGACAGAAGAGAGCTGAGTGTCTTTCAGACTCCAGGGCTAAAGACCTATAATGAAATGCATAAATTCACTCAATGGAACAGATACCCGCAGCGTGGAGAGTTGAGACCATTCCCTGTCACCTTCCTGTTGTCCTGTCTAATGATGGGACAATAACATTGATTTTCCTGCCCAGCTGTTTTTCTAACAGGAGCAATGACACTGCAGGACAGAAGTGTCTCTGCCAGCTGAGAGAGGGAACATCAGGGATGGCTTCAGGCTGTTTCTCAGCAGGTTCCCTGGAGCCCCAGGGACACCTGGAGGGAGCCCCGAGGGGGCAGAGAAAGGGCTGCCTTGGGCTGCTCCTCTGCTGCTGAGCTGGGCTGGGCTCCTGGCACGGAGGGAGCTGGTGGCAAGTGGGCAGCGCTACAAAGAGCCATCTCTGGGCAGGAGCAGCTCCTCTGCAAAGCCCAGCAGGGCTGAGGGCACTGCCTGCAGGCAGCGAGGGGAGAGGAGGGAGGCACAGAGAGGGGAAAGGCAGGGTGGGGTGGGAGGAAAGAGGAGGCTTCATTTGGAGAAAGACCTTCACAGCCCTTCTCCAGGTGAGTCTCTGGGTGCAGGACAATGCAGGTGCTGTTCCTGGAGGGATCTCCTAAAGCCAACACAGCCACAGCCTGTGGGATCTGTCAGGAGGGCTCTTGCTGTTTCTCCAGCAGAGAAAAAAACAGAGTCAGTGCTCAGCCTGCCCGGGGAGTTCCCCATGGAGGCACAGAGAGAAGGTATGGGGGGAAGAAGCACCTCCTGACAGGAGAGGGTCTTTCTGCTTTCAGGAGGTGCTGTGTGAGTCAGGGCTGCTCACAGCTCCAAATGCCTTCAGGATATTTCTAAGAGGACATTCTAAAGGAAGATCAGGGCAGTGATAACATTAAAGATAAGGAACTCTCCTGAGTTTCCCTTTTCACTTTCCTGCCCTTGGGGAATTTCAGTGGAAAAGTGGAAAAATAAAGGCTGTCATGATTGAACAAATGAGCGAGACTCCTGAGCTGTGTCCTTGAGGGGTCAGTAGGTCTGATAGGAGCCTCCTAAAGTGTCTCCATCTGCTCCTCTGCCCACGGACACCACCAGCATCACCTCTGCTGGACCCACCAGGCTCAGTCTGTGCTGTCCTTTTCTGCTTATAAACAAGACCCTGTGCCCAGCTTTACCCGGCAAACAGGCAGGATTGTGTAGGGCTGGGGGAGAGCAGAGAGGGTCAGATGGGGTCTGTGAGCACTGACAGGGAGAAGGCATGGGACAGGGAAACACCTCCCAGGAGGAAAATCTCCATCAGAGGGCTTTGGATCACAGATCGAGAAGAGAATTCACACAGAGATGTTGTGGGAGGGAGAATTCAGACAGCTGTGTGTGCTCCCCTGCAGGGCAGCCCCTTCCTCTGAGCAAGCCCCCTGGCCTCCTCTCCCACCCAGCAAAGCCTCTGCCCTCAGGGCTCTGGGCTCCAGGGCTGAACCCCCTCCTCTGCAGCCACAGCTCCAGTGCCCTCTCCAGAGCACAGGGGCTGAGAGCAACTGCCCGGCAAGGTTGGTGTCTGGGAGGGGGTGAGCACAGCTGGGGAAGGGGAACACTGTCTGTGTGCCCGGCTGCCTCTGCCCTGGCCTCTCGCAGCCAGACCCTCACTCTCTTTCTCCCTCTTTCTCCCCTTGTCTCTGTTCTTGCTGTTGTTCTCTCATTCTCACTGCCAGGCTCTCTGGGGATGGGAGTTGCAGCTGTACAGTCACCCACTGCCCTGGTGGCTCCTTTCCTGCCGTTGTGTCCATGGGAACCCGTGTCCCAGCTTTGCTCTGAGCTGTGAGGCTGTGGGCAATGCAGTCAGTGGGGTTGGGGAAGGAGCTGAATCTCCTCTAATCAAATACCATCCTGAGGACACTTGGCTCACCTTGAGGGGTCCTTCCAAGCTATGAAATTCTCTCCAGGATGCAAACCTGTCTGATTGCACCTTGGTGTTATCTGAAAGCCTCATGGAGAAGTGCAGAGATGCTGCAAAAGAGAAAATGATGTTGGACAGGTGGGACCAAGAGCGAGGGACACAGCAGCTCCCCTCTCTCTGTACTGAGCCACAGGCAATGCTCTCACCTCACAGGACTCCCTCTCTTCTCCCAGAGTGCAGCAGAGATGCTGAGCAGTTCTGACAGCCAAAAGCACTGCCCAGGGTGGGAGAAGGAGCTGTAAATTCCCAAAATCCTCAGCCTGCCTTCTACCCTCTCTGCCTTCCTCGTCCCAGGTGGTGCAGATGCTGACAGGCCCTTCTGCACCAGGAGCAGTTCCCCAGGACAAAGCTGAACCCCAGCAGTGTCCCCTGTCCCCACTGTCCCCATCACCCCCTGCTGCAGAGCAGGGCTGACTCCTCGCAGCCAGCGGGCAGAGGCTCTGCTCCTCCCGGCACATTCAGCCGGCACCGAGCAGGGCTGCAGGCACGGAGCTGAAGGAAGGGCTGCGGGAAAAGGGACAGGGAGTGAGCAGCAAGGAGAGGGGAATGAGAAATGGCTTTGATTTGCACAAAGACATCTCCCTTAATTTGTTGCTGTCCTTTCCTTCTATGACAGTGCCTTGTGCCCAGAGGCAGCAGATGTCCAACAGCAGCTCCATCACCCAGTTCCTCCTCCTGGCATTCGCAGACACACGGGAGCTGCAGCTCTTGCACTTCTGGCTCTTCCTGGGCATCTACCTGGCTGCCCTCCTGGGAAATGGCCTCATCTTCACCACCATTGCCTGTGACCACCACCTCCACACCCCCATGTACTTCTTCCTCCTCAACCTCTCTGTTATTGACCTGGGATCCATTTCCACCACTGTCCCCAAATCCATGGCCAGTTCCCTCTGGGATAACAGGATCATCTCCCACTCAGGATGTGTTTCTCAAGTCTTTCTGCTTGTCTTTTTCATTTCAGCAGAGTATTTTCTTCTCACCATCATGTCCTATGACCGCTACGTTGCCATCTGCAAACCCCTGCACTACGGGACCCTCCTGGGCAGCAGAGCTTGTGTCCACATGGCAGCAGCTGCCTGGGGCGCTGCGTTTCTCATTGCTCTGCTGCACACAACCAATACATTTTCCCTGCCCCTCTGCCAGGGCAATGCTGTGGAACAGTTCTTCTGTGAAATCCCACAGATCCTCAAGCTCTCCTGCTCACACACCTACATCAGGGAGGTTGGGCTTCTTGATGTTAGTGTCTGTTTATGTTTTGGCTGTTTTGTTTTCATTGTGGTGTCCTATGTGCAGATCTTCAGGGCAGTGCTGAGGATCCCCTCGGAGCAGGGACGGCACAAAGCCTTTTCCACGTGCCTCCCTCACCTGGCCGTGGTCTCCCTCTTTTTCAGCACTGGAACATTTGCCTACCTGAAACCCCCCTCTAACTCCTCCACATCCTTGGACCTTGTGGTGTCAGTTCTGTACTCAGTGGTGCCTCCAGCACTGAATCCCCTCATCTACAGCTTGAGGAACCAGCAGCTCAAGGATGCAGTGTGGAAACTGATATCTGGATGGTTCTCTGAATCAATGAGCTGCTCATCACCTTCTTCATAGCAGTTATCCTGCAAATCATGGCAGGCCCAGACAGGCTTCTGTATTTGTTGTTGGTGTTGCTGGTTTTTCAATTGGGATAATCGAATCATTCTGTTTTTAATTTACGGTCTTTTCTTTTCTTACTGATTGTCTGTGTAAATGAGGAGCTGTGTTCTCTGTGTGTTCCAACAAAATAAAGGCATATTCAAGGACTTTTGTTTCCTGATCTCTTTCCTCCAAGGTCTTTTTGGAGCTGCAGGGACAGTTCCTGCGTGCATGAATGGAGAGAAAGAGTCCCAGCACGGCAGCCCTGCCAGGCACCAGCGCTTGATCTCCCAGAGCTGTTCTCTCTCCCCTTCCACACTCTCCTCCTCACCCCTTGCCTTGCTGGAAGGCCTGAGGGCTCTGAGCTTGGTCACAGCGGTGCTGCGTGGCAGTGCTGTGCCCGCAGGCAGGGACAGGCAGTGGGCACTTGTGGGACAGAGCTGCCTCCACAACAGCCTTTCCATAGAGCAAGGGGATCTCCTCAGGGCAGCGCCTCAAGGCTTAGGGCTTCTAAAGTTCCTTTCAAGAACATGCCCATGGAAGAGGCCTGCAGATGAACGCCTGAGTGCAGAGATACACAGAGTGGGTGTGCGGGGTTGGGGCAAACAGCACTGGTCTCATACAACCAGATCTCTTCCATAGGTAGAGCAGGGTCTGCTCTGTGCCCGTGTGCGTTGGACACCCTGGGAAATCTGCCCGAGGGTAATCATCGCAGAGTAGCCCCTCACAACCACCATTCCCAGCACTGCCCTGTCACCCCAGACTGGAGATTTCTATGTTCCTCCCTGGAAAGACACAGAACAAATAGGTCAGAGTCCATGTTCACACTGTACAGATGAGATGTGAGTTTGTACATCATTGTGTATGAGGTGAGATGAACCCAAGTAAACCTCTGGCAAACCTCTTGTCCTCATGGGAGACTTCAACCTTCCAGATATCTGCTGGGAGTACAAAACAGCAGAAAGGAAGCAGTCTAGAAGGTTCCTGGAGTGCATGGAAGACAACTGGTTAGTGAACCAACAAGGGAGGGTGCCCTCCTTGACCTGCTGTTCTGAATAGAGAAGGTCTTGTGGCGGATGTGACAGTTGAGGGACTAAGCGATCATGAGATGATAGAGTTTTCAGTTCTAGGTGGGATAAAGAAGAGGATTAGCAAAACAGTCACATTAAACTTCCAGAGGGCAGACTTTGGACTGTTCAGAAGGTTGGTTGGCAAAGTCCCATGGGAGACAGTCCTTCAGGGGAAGGGAGCCCACGAGGGCTGGGTGGGTGCTCTTAAAAAGTGAAATCCTAGCAGCTCAGGAGCAAACCATCCCTGTGTTCCAGAAAAGGAGCCGGCGGGGGAAAAGGCCAGCTTAGTTGAGCAGGGAGACTTTGAGATGCATCAAAAAGAAGAAGAAGGTCTCTGAGCTTTGGAGAAAGGGACAGGCGTCTTGGGTGGACTACAGGGAGGAAGTGAGATCGTGCAGGGATAAAATCAGGAGGGCTGAGGCCCAACTGGATATCAAACTGGCTAAGCCTGTGAAAGAGAATAGAAAATCTTTCTACAAATACATCAACAAGAAAGGGAGGACTGGGGAGAATATTCAGTCCCTATTGGATACAGAAGGAACAACCGTGACAGGGCATAAGGACAAGGCTGAGGTACTTTGTGCCTTCTTTGCCTCAGTCTTTAATAGTAAGGGAAGTTGTTCCCCCTGTGTACAAACCCAGGAGTTAGAGGGGCAGAATGAGGCTCCCATGATCCAAGAGGAGGTGGTTAGAGACTTGCTTGCCCAGCTCGACACCCACAAGTCTATGGGGCCGGATGGGATCCACCCAAGAGTATTGAAGGAGCTGGCGGATGTCCTTTCCAAACCCCTATCCATCATCTTCCAGAGGTCCTGTCTGACTGGGGAAGTTCCACTGGACTGGAGGCTGGCTGATGTTGTGCCCATCTACAAGAAGGATTGCAGGGAGGATCCAGGGAACTCCAGGCCTGTCAGTCTGACCTCAGTGCCAGGGAAAGTCATGGAACAGGTGATCTTGAGTGCTATCATGAAGCACATGCAAGAGAACCGGGTGATCAGGCCCAGTCAACACAGGTTTACAAAAGGCAGATCTTGCCAAACTAACCTGATCACCTTCTATGACAAAGTGACTCGACTACTGGATGGGGGAAAGGCTGTGGATGGAGTCTTCTTGGACTTCAGGAAAGCCTTTGACACAGTTTCTCACAGCATTCTGCTTCAGAAACTGTCAGCCTCTGGACTGGATGGGCACACACTCTCCTGGGTTGAAAACTGGTTGGATGGCCCAGAGAGTGGTGGTCAATGGAGTTAACTCCAGCTGGAGGCCAGTCACAAGTGGGGTTCCTCAGGGCTCGGTACTGGGTCCAGCCCTGTTCAATGTCTTTATCAATGACCTGGATGAAGGCATTGAGTGCACCCTCAGCAAGTTTGCGGATGACACTGAGCTGGGAGGAAGTGTGGATCTGCTGGAGGGTAGGGAGGCTCTGCAAAGGGATCTGAACAGGCTGGA
>NW_026527790.1:0-26798 GCF_017976375.1 Cuculus canorus
TGTCGATGGCGCCCTGCGCATATCCCACACAGAGGTTTTGGGAGTGGATGCCCCTGCGGTACCAACCGCTGCTGTTGCAGACTTGGGTGTCGATGAGGAGGACTTGGGCCTCCTGCAGCACAAGGGGTGTTCCAGGAGCTGTGGGCAAGACAGGAATGAGCACCCGGCAGTTGCTTCCTGTCCCCATCCTCCCTTCCCTGGTGCTTGGCTTTGTATCCATAGAGGCAGCATGGTGTTTCCCTTCCACCCTGCTTTGGTTCACAGCTTATTGCCATCTCCCCAGAGGCAGACGTCCCCCCAGCCTGACGCTGGCTCTCCCTCTTGCTGTCAGGACCCCCAGCCCCTCTCCCCAGTGTTCCCAGCTTGCTCCAGGACAATAAAACACATTTAAAGAACTCCCATCTGGCCGTGGTATCCCCCCAGCCAGATGTGAGAACATAGCAGTTTCACAGCTCCCAGAGTCGCAGGGAGAAATCGGGCACGCAGGCGCGCTGCACGTAGGGGCTGCTCTGGAGAGGCTCGTGGAGTTCCATCAAGGAGATGTCATTTGCCATGGTGATGTTGTTATAGCCTTTGGGATCCAGGATCCGCCTCACATAGCCCACTTGGACCTCAGGGCCCTCCTGAGCCAAGTTGTTGATACCGGCCACCACATGCCACGCTGGGACATTCCTGGAAGGTGAATGGAGAGAAAGGGACTGAAGAAGAGTTTGATGTGAAAACCAGGAGCTTTATTTCTGGAACAAAGACTCATAGAAGAGCCAAGAATTGAATGTGTGAAGGGGGTAAATTGAATTCATGCCAGAAAATGCCGTGTAATGCCTGCTGGTGCACGACCTGCAAAATAGCGTTACAGATGATGGGGAAGAAGGCCTGCAGGGATGATTCGAGCCTGAGTAGAGGTCTTGAGCTCCTAAGAAGGCATGGAACAATAGCAGGACAATTTGCGGTTTAACTTGATAACGATCATGAAAAACACGTTCAAGAAACCGAGCTCAAAGTGTTCGGACGCCCAGCCCACCTGCCCAGGGTTCCCAGCTTGCACCCAGGATAGAAATACTTTTGGGGAACTCACATGTGGCCGTGGTGACGCCCCAGCTGCTGACAGAACAGTTTCTCAGCTCCCAGAGTCGCAGTGAAAAGTCAGGCACACAGGCGAGCTGCACGTAGGGGCTGCACTGGAGAGCCTTGTAGACTAGAAACAGAATCCTAAGCAAACAGAACCATCTGCCGTAGGTATGGAGGGGCAACTTGAGGTGTGAGGGCAGGATCCAGCAGATCTGGGCCCCTGAGGCTGCCTTTGGAGCCAGCAGGCATTGCCCCAGAAGGACATGGTTGTGGGCCGATGCAGCCTGTCCTGCATCCTCTTCCCCCTGTTCTCAGGTGCTTCCGCCTTTCAGGACCCGCAGGAACTCCTGCAGCTGAGTGAAGAAGTCCAGCAGCTTGTTGAGTGCCTTCAGGCAGGAGCTGCAATAACTTGGCTCCGTTGTTTGAGGCGCCTCCACAGAGTTTGATGGGGTGGGAACGTGGCTCCAGGCGTGTTCTGTTTCATTGGCTGCTCTAACTGAGTGCCGCGTGATCTGAGTCAGCATCCAGTTCTGGAAGTGCCGTGTGGAGGTGTAGACCCCCAGCCGACGGGCTCTGGCACAGCCTACTGTGCCATGCTTCCGATGAGGGCATCGCCATCTGGATCAGGATCCACTGGCGGAAGTATTGAGTAGAGGCGTAAATCCCCGGCCGACGGGCTCTGGCACAGCCTACCCCAAAGCTGGTCACTCCCACCAGCCAGAAGTGGTCAGCATGGGGATCTTGGCAGACCAGAGGACCCCCGCTGTCCCCCTGCAGAGAAAGAGAAGAGTAGGTTCAGGGGGTGCTGGGGGCTCTGTCAGCGCCAGGGCTGGCTCCTGCTCTCTCCCAGCAGCTGCCAGAGCTGTGTTCCTTGCACAGAAAGGCTCTGCTCCGGTGCTGGAGCCGACAGAACGTGGTTGGGGAGGTGGCTGTGGGACTGTAAGGCAGGGCTCTCTCTTCTCTCTGCCCATGGACCCTGGCTGTGGGGCAGAGGGATGTACCAGTGTTGGTGCCTGGACCTACGGGCTGTGGAGAACGTGGAATGGGCTTTATGGGCAGAGTCACAGGGCTGTGGGACGGGCTGGACGCTGAGCATGGACAAGCAGTTGGAGAGCAGGAGGTGAGCTCAGGAGCGATGGGGAGCCAGCGGTGGGAGGGGGACTTGCTGGGCGAAGCAGGCAGTGGGGTAGATTGGGGCAGCTGTGTTGGGGCTGCTGGTGCTGCTGGGGCGGGAGTGGGATCATGCTCCTACACCCAGCCCATCTGCCCAGCTTTCCCAGCTTGCACCCGCCATAGAAATACTTTTGGGGAACTCACATCTGGCCGTGGTGACCCCCCAGCCACCAACATAGCAGTTTCTCAGCTGCCGCAGTTGCAGGGAGAAGTCAGGCACGCAGGCGAGCTGCACGTAGGGGGTGCACTGGAGAGGCTCGTAGAGTTCCATCAGAGCGATGTCATTCGCCTGAGTGGTGGTATCGTAGTCGTCGTGAATGATGATCTGTCTGACTGTGTAGCTGTGTTGTGTCTCTGGGCCCATGTCAGTTAAGGAGGTGGTACCGGCCACCACGCGCCACACTGGGACATCCCTGGAAAGCAGAGGGGAGAGGGGTGAGAGGCAGCAGAGGCACGTGCTGGAGCAGCCCAGCAGCTCCTTGCCTCCTGCTTGCCAAGGGCAAGAGGAAAGCTTGTGGGGCATCTATGCCCCAACATGCCTGAGCCACAAGGACTGTGGGGATGGAGGCATCTGGGATGCAGCGGCACGACCGCATCCTTTTTTCTGGGTGCACTGCAAGGAAGCGGGCTGGGAGTCGCCCGTGATGCTGCACGCTGGGCCTGTGCTGGGGTTTTGGGGCTCTCCCTGTTCCCTGCTCCTCCTTACTGGCTATTGACGAAGCAGTGGGCTGCCGTCAGCACCCACTGTGGGTGGATGAGGGACCCTCCACACGCGTGAAAGACGTGCTTCTCCCGGACCTTCTGCACACTCACAATCCCTGGCCAGGATCCTGGCTGGGCATCTCTGCCCCCAACAACACGCACTGAGCCTACCTGAGAACTCCTACCTCTGGAGCCAGAAGAGCCATTTTGGGTCCGCAAAATTCACGACTCTGTATGTCAACCCAATTGTAATTTAATCGAGCACAAAAACTATGCGTCGGCTTTGACGCTTGGTGTGCAAGCTTGTTGGACAAATCCCCCTCGCACCCCGGGCACGGCTGCATACCTGCACCTCACTCTGAGCCCACGGGGTGTCGTTATTCCGCGAGTCACAGCGACTTTGGCGGGGGGTGGCCCGGCGGCGTCAGTGCTTCCCTCCGGGAATGATCTCCAGGACCAGCGGAAAGTCGCGGCTCGCTCGACTCCCCTTTGGGTGCGATCCGCGTTGGAGAGCGTGGGCCAAAGTCCGTACCGCTCTTGCACCCGGCCCGCCGTGAACGATTGCGGAGAAGCAAGAAAAAAAATCCGACGGAACCGCTGGAACGACCTGTGCGCCACCTCGTCTTCGGGTAGACCTGACGACCGTCCCCCGAGAGCCGGGTAGACCTGGCGAACGGCCCCCGAGAGCCGGGTAGACCTGGCGAACGTTCCCCGAGAGCCGGGTAGACCTGGCGAACGTTCCCCGAGAGCCGGGTAGACCTGGCGAACGGCCTCCGAGTGCCGGGTAGACCTGGCGAACATCCCCCGAGAGCCGGGTAGACCTGGCGAACGTCCTCCGAGTGCCGGGTAGACCTGGTGAACGGCCCCCGAGTGCCGGGTAGACCTGGCGCACACCGCCGTCCGCTCCGGAACCGGGTAGTATCGGCCACTGTCCCCGGAGCAGGGCAGACCTGGCGGCTGCCGCCGTCCCACACCGCACAGGGGCCAAAACACTGCCTTCTGGGGCCAGAACACGGATTTTTATGGCCACAAGACGGATTTTAGGGCCCAGAACTCCCATTTTGGGGGCCACAAGACCCCTTTTTGGGCCAGAGCCCCCATTGCCAGAGCCCTGGCTCTGATCCCTGTGTAATAAACAGGCTGTTCAGCATTTCTGTCTGCAGGGGCGTTGGAGATCCAAACGTATCGGTACCTGAGTTCTGGCAGTCACGGGGTCCACTGTCTTCTTCCTTTGGTGGCAGCAGCTTCTCTGTGGTGTGGGGTTCAGCAGAGGGACAGTGCTGTGCCTCCTCCCTCGGCCGCTGGACCACAAGGACAGATCCTTCTGGAAAGACAAGTGGCAACCCCCCCCCCCACCCGCCCCCAACACGTGATGGGGGGAGGGCAGAGGGCCCCTATTGTTAACTCTTTCCGCCCAAATGGAACCGAGGGGAGGGGAGCCGGGGCCTGACCCGCCTGTGCCTACACGCAACCCTGCCTCAGCCCTGCGCCCCGCGCCCCGTGCCTGGAGCTGCTGACTTTAGTCCACAATAAAAAGAGAGGTTACTGTCATGGATTTTTCGTTGGGAGCACACCACCACTATTTTGGGCTACAACTGCCATTTTTGAGGCTAGAAGCAGATTTTTATGGCCAGAACTCCCAGATTTGTGGGCAGGACGATAATTTCTGAGGTCAGAACACCTATTTCTGCTCCAGAGCACCAATATTTGAAGTCAGAACACTCACTTTTGTGGCCAGAACACTGATTTTTGGGAAGAGAACATGGATATTCAGGGGTCCAGAACATGCATTTTGGAGCAAATGCACTAACTTTTAGGGCCAGAAGTGCCACTTTTGATGCCAGAAGTGGATTTTGGGGGCCAGAAGACCCATTTAGGGGCCAGAGCCCCCATTCCATGACCCCTGCCTTTGATCCCTGCTTTTCTAAGTGTCCACAGCCCTCTGGTTGGGCCACAACTCCCATTCTTGGGGTCAGAACCAAAATTGTTGGGAGCAGAACTCCCATTTTTGGGGCCAGAATACAGACTTTTGGAGCTGGAACTCCCATTTTTGTACAGAGAACACTGATTTGGGGGCCAGAACTCACATTTTTGGGAGCAGGACAGTGATTTTATGAGGTCAGAACACATAGTTCTGGTCCACAGCACCAATATTTGGTGTCAGAACTTTGATTTTTGGGGGCAGCACATGGATTTTGGGCTGCAGAGGGACGGCACTGTGGGCGTCCCGCACATCGGGGCAGTACTCACGTCCCTCACCGCTGGCTGCGATTGTGAGGTTTCATAGCGGAACACTTCTCCAGGTTCCTGGCTGGAGCCATTTGTGAGGAGGTTGTTCCCACATTTCCTCCCTTCCCCCCAGCTGCCTGGGGAGCTGTCGCCCCACAAGGGCAGCAGCCCCAGGGCCACGTCATGGCCCAGCGTGGTGTCTGCAGGTAAATACGGGCAGCTGGGGCGTGAGGACGATGCCAGCTCTGACCAGCCACGCCGTGTCCAGTTCCTGGTGACCGAGGGGCTGTGGGCAGAGGAGGTGGTGTGTGGGCCCTGGACCACCTACGTCTGTGTGCTGGAGCCATGAGGACCCCACTGCTATGGCAAGGAAGATGAGAAAGCTCCACTCTGGCCCTGTGGCGGGCAGGCATCCCCAGGCACAGCAGGGCTGCGTTCAGCCCCAGGGGAACGGAACGGGCAACCCTGAGCCTGGCCAGTGCCAGGCCCTGCCCAACTGCAAAGGGCAACCCAAGGAAGGACTGAAGGTGTTTATTACATCTACTTTTCCATAACAGCTAGGCTAGTGCTTCGTGTTGCCTACAAAGGATATTCCCAGCTTGCCACAGCCCCACGGCCTGAAGTTACACCCAGGCAAGGCTTAGATTGGATACAAGGAAAATGTCTTTGCTGACAGAGTGGCGAAGCCCTGGGAGAAGCTGCCCAGGGCAGTGGGGGAGTCTCCAGCCCTGGAGACATTCAAAAGGTGTAGATCCAGCAGGGACAGGGGGGTTGTGTCGATGGACTGGATTTTCAACCTTAACCATTGCAGAATTCTAAAGCCGTGCCCAACGCTGCCGCCCTCTGCTTCAGCCCCCCCAGCCACACACAGACCAGCAGCTATTTACACAAACATTTATTTCGTCTTCTCATGAACAGTATTTACAGAGCTCGAGCAAAGAGGGAGAACATAGAGAATAAATAACAGCAAGGGGGGACTGTAGTGATAACAAAGTGCAAGTAAGTCATGCTCCGAGACAGACAGTGGAAGCAGGCTGTGCTCCAGGGCTGTGTCATACCTCCTTGTCCCCAGGGCAGGACAAGCTCCCCCTTCCGAATGGCAGGGAAGGTGCCTCATGCAACTGGAGCTTGGGTCGTGGCTACCCCAGGCTTGGGAATGGGGAAAGGGAGCAGCAGGACACAGTGTCCACGGCTAGCGATGCTCCAGGAGGAAGCAAGGCAAGCTCCCCTCATAGGGAGGGTCCTGCTCCTCCACTCCTGGGGACCCACAGCCTCATGGGGGGGGGGGGGGTGGGGGGGAGAAGGGGAAAGGCGAGACCCTCTGCATCGCAGCCAGTCTGAGTTCAGTGCGTGGGGCAAGCAGAGCTGGGTAAGGGAACCACAGCTAAAGTGAGCCCACGCTGAGCCAACCTGCTGTGGCATCAGTAAAAGATGATGCTGATGGGACAACAGCTATAGAAAAGGAAGGGAAAAACGCCTGCAAAGGAGAGCGCTGAAAGCAGCTCTCTGGAATAGGTCCTGTCTGTCCCTGAGCATGCTTGGCCAGGCAGAGTGCCTGCAGCTCAGCACCACCAGGAGCAGGAGCCTGGGCTCCCCCCTGCAATATCCTAACATAACAGCCTACTTGAATCTTCAGTCACAAACATTGGCAAGAACTCAACAAATGAAAAAAAACTTGCTCTTAATAGTGTCCCTGGGGCAGGAACTCCCTCCCCCGCAGGGCGCCAGGCCGGAGCAGTGCCCAGGACCCAGGCAGAGGTGAACCCCGCAGCCTGGGAGGCGGGGGGAGCTGCGCAGGCTCTGCCGGAACAAGGACTCACTACAGCTACCAGCAGCTGGGGCTGGGCAGGCAGCACCTCAGGAGAAGCCGTGGGTGCTGGTAGAGTTCAGGACGTTGGAGCTACTGGCAGCCTTTGAAAGTTCGCGCTGTGGAAAGAAGAAGCAGGAGATGGGCATGAAGGGACAGAGAGAAGGCCTCCAGGCCAGCAAGGAGGGCAGGCCAGGCTACTCCTGCTGATTTGTTTGGGCTCCCCACCTACTCCTGCTACGGTATTCCTGCCCTCTTTTGAAGCATGGAGGAGCTAAGGAAGAACTCTGAGCCCGTGAGTCTCCCAGAAGAAGAAGAAGCTGTTGCCCACGTCCCTCTCCCTCCTGCAGCGGGCAGGCTGGCTGTCCTGGGAAGCCCAGGCCCCTGCACTGCAGCCCCTCAGACAGGCTGGGGAGTGCCACCACCTCCAAAACCCCTGCGACAAGGGACTCTGACCACAGGGGAGGCTTTACTCAGGCAGCCGGAAACAGTCACATCTCCAGAGAGCTTTACCGCAGCACGCAGAGGAGCAACACCGACCACACGAAGATCAGGGATAAAAATCCAAGAGGATACAACTCCTCTGCACTTTAAGGCACGCTCTAACAGCCCAAACAAAGCAGGCAGCATCAAGGAATGGCAGAAAAGGCACCCACACACAAGATTTGGAGAGCTCGCAGTGACAGCAAAAGGAGAGAGCACAACACGAACAGAGCCAGCAGCCACCGGTGAGGATTTTAACCGAAAATGAGTAAAACGTGGATTAGTCAGGGATGTTCTCTCCAGCTGCAGTGACCGGGAAGCCCAAATTAACCTCCTCCCTGGATTATTTTGGTGATTAATCAAGAGCATTGAAAAAGAACCTCAGACTTTAGGAGCAGATCAGTGTTTTGGGGGACACATTCCTCCGGAGATGACCAACTTGAGGTGAGGAATTCCCAACTTTGGGAGTGGGAGGTTGGCCACTAAAAACCAGCCTGGATGCAGGATGTGTCACTCAAAGGTTGTACTTCCAAGCCATACAGCCAACAAAGTAGCTGGGGAGGGGAGAGAGCCTTAGACCTAAGTGGGCAGCAACCCACCGGTGATGGTATTGGACTCCTGCCAAGACAAGTGTGTGGTACCTGCAGGCCGTAGTCAATCTCTGCGTTGTCCAGGATGGAGTTGATAAGGGAAGCCTCCCCACTCAGTGCAACCTCGTAGGTGGGGCCTCCCTCCACCCTGCACAGAGCCATGACGCCGGCGACGATGTTTGCGTGGCCAAAGAAAGTGAACATGACCCGCTGGCTCTCACCCGGCAGCAGTACACCATGCAGAGGCAGGATGTTGAAAACCTGGAGACAAGGGAGGAGACACCGAGATGTCAAGCATCAAAATCGGGGCAGAAGAGCAGCCATGGCTTGGAGCAACGGACAGACGTGGCTAGAGGGGCATCTTCCTCAAGTGCAGGCAGAATCATCCTCATTTCGTCCTGCATCCACTACACTTTCCAGCAAAGGAACCACGTGATAAATCTTCTCCCATACTCACCAATTAATGCATTAATTAACACACTACCTTACAGTAACTTGGGAGGCCTCCTGGCAGCAATAAATTCTCTCTGCTGCAGAACCTGCCTTTGATAACACCCTTTGCTGCCTCTAGAGAAACACGAGACCTGGAGGTGAGAGCCCTCGGAGCCACGGGGTGGACTCCAGCCCAGCTCATCTGACTCCTGATGCTTTTCACTCTCTCTCTGATTTGCAGGCTGCTCTCTCTCAAGATGCTACAGCAAAGTCTACTGCAGAAATTTCCTATCAACCGCTTGATTAGGGACAAGATGAATAACGCCCTCCATATCTGCTACGCAGGTAACGTCCTTGGTCAGCCCTGTGACACGGCCCACACGGCCCCTCCAGTGACCAGTTGCTTCAGCACTGCTGTGTGACATGCTTGGAGGGGCACGAAGCTGCACTTTGAGCAGCGCTGAGGGCCACCAGCGGGAGTGAGGGCTACGTAACTGCTGGCCACACCGGAAACGCAGAGGCGAGACTGATTCCCACCTACCTCCTCTATTCCCACGCTGACGGGCTCTGCCTGCGTGAACTGCCTCCGTTGCAGGCTCCCAGTCTCCTCAGTACCTTCCACCTTTGGAGCAGTGGATGGTAGTGGCTGGAAAACAAGGATCGAGGGCTGTGGCAAGCAGCTGCCTGGTCTGGGCAAGACTGCTCTGCTGCAGGTGACATCGCCTCATCAAGCCAGGAACAGACAAGGTGGGACCTGGGTGCAAATCCAGTAGGGGTCTGTCCACACCTTCAGCTGAGTGTGGGTCCAAGCCCACCCACAGAGGAGCCACAGATGCCATCTGCACTTCCTACACACAAGCTTCCCAGGCAATCTGGATGTACCCAGCACTCAGTCCCGGCAGAGATCTCAAGGACATTTGGCACCCTCGTACCAGCCTGGCTTCACTCACTCCTGCCCAAAGAGCACGCTAGGAACCCGATGCCAGGACAGGTTCGGTTCTCCGTGACAAGAACAGAAACACTGCTGCAAGGGAAATGTATTCAAACCAGGCAAGTAAGGTCTGTGAAAGCGCTTGAGATGACCATTCCATTTCAGACGGTGGTTAGGTTTCACCTCGTGCACCCATCAGTGCAGGAGAGCTGAGGACCTCTGCTTGGACATTCCTCTCAAAAGGCACATTCCTGACGAAGGCAGCTGAGATGTTTTTTCTGTCTCGCAGCAGCTGAGTGCGCATGTTTAACCTCAGAGGTGCCACCTTTCAAAAGGAAGCTTGTCCCTAGGCTTTGTGTTTCTCCCCTGCAGAAGCCCTGCGTCCAGTCGCTGGCCCTGCTGCCAAGCACACTTGTGGCTGCAGAAGAAAATCTACATTTGCTTCCAGGGAATCGTTGGCATCTGCTGGCTTTTGGAGAGCATCTCCTGCTGCTCCCAGGCCTTTGGCTGGCTCCTCTGCAGCCTCTTCCCTGGAGCTGCCCTCTGCAGATGCTGAGCCTTCCGACTGGGCTATGTTCTCCTGTGGTGGTTGCGGTGTGATGAAACACTGACTTGCAGGAGGGCCGAACCTGGAAAACAAATCAACTTTGATCACAGACCTGCAGCGGGAGGGAGAGAAGCTCGCACGAGCTGCTCCGCAGCAGGATGTGGCTCCTGGGTGGGCACTGCAGCTCAGCAGTGGGTCTGAGCCAGCAGCTCCAAAACCAGGATGGAGCACGTCAACTGCTGTTCCTGACCTGCCACCCGCCCTGAGAAGGGGTGCGGGCACAGGGGTGTGAGGAAAGAGGTGGTACCTTGATGGGCAGGAGCACGTCCACCTCTCCCAGTGGCAGGTTGGCACTTTCTGAGTCAAAGTGCACTGTGAATGACTCGGTCTCACAGCACGGCAGGTCCTTCACGTGCTCCGGCTCCACACGGAAACCTTGAACAGAGGAAAATAAAGCAGCTGAGACACACAATCGATAGCAACATGTCACAAGCATGTTAAGCTCAAGGGCGTCCTGGCTGGCAGCTCTGAAGGACCCCTTTGCACTCGTGGAGCAGCCCACTACTCTTTCTTCCCTGTCACAGCACAAGGGAAAAGGGTTCTCACAGGTAGAATCCTGCTAAAAAGGACACCTATCAGCTGAGAGGCTTCAGTCATTTCTTCATCAGTCATCCCAGGGGAGGGTGCAGAGAACTCTCCAAAGGAGAACTTCCAGCTGAACTCCCCCCACGCCGTATGCTACCCCGAAAACAACTTAGAGGAGACACCTGACCACCCTTCAGACACAGTGGGTCTGGTGGTACTGCAGCCTCACCTTGAGGCCTGTTTCAGAAGCCTTGTTCAGCACGACAGAGGACCTCACAGGCTGTTTTCTCAATAAAGGCTAAACAGAAGGCCATGACATTATCAACTTGGAACAAAGCACTCCCCAACCACTACGGGTCCATCTGTTTGCAGCACAAGCCCAGAGAATCCACAAGGAAATGCAGATGCTGCTCACTGGAGCAAAGAGAAGATGCTGAGAGCTGACCAAGGCAGTCGCCCCATCCGGGCCCTACAGTGAAGGCAGGCCAGGTCTTTGGGCACCGCTGCCCAGGAGAACTCTGTTTCTAAAGCACCAAGCAGAGGGTCTCAAGGAGGACAAAGGTGGACAAACAAGCGCTCAAAAAGCTCCCCATGTCCAGTGGCTTAAGCTAATCTGTCAGAGACAGCTCCTTCAAGCCCACGTGAAATCGCACCAGTAGTGATTACCTGTGCTACGCAGGACCCTTCGGCCAGTGCAGAAGGACACAGGAAACCGCCCGGTGTTGGTGATCTTCACAACGTGAGTGTGGGTACTACCACGAATGACGTAGCCAAAGTCCAGGATGTACTCAGGCAGCTCAGCTCTGAAAGGACAAGTAAGGACAATCCTTAAACCACAGCCTGGACAAATTTCTAAGCAGATGGAAGAAACAAATAAAGTGGATTTGTCTTCATTCACTGCTCTAAAAACTCAACCCAAGCCTCTGAAACCAAAGTCCTGGCCACCTGGTAATAAGACTTTGGTAAGTCACGGGGACTGTAGGTCCAAGGTTTTCCCAGCTACCCATGGGACAATAAAATAAAATCAAGGCTTTAAAATGGATACTGGTCACAGTTCCTCCGCTACAACAAGCCATCCCAGATAAGTCCCCTGGCCCTCCACTGGGCTCAAATGAAACTGCTAAGCCTGATGTACAGGCCAAGCTTGAAAGTGCTTCAGGACCTTGTAATAAGATTTGCCTGCACAGGAAACCTTCCCTGTTCTGCAACCAGACCTGTCCCCGAAGCAGCACCAGTAAACACACTCATTAATCCCCACAGGATTCATGGGAATGTCCTTTTCCAGAGCAATCCTGCTCAGGAAAGCACGTAACTTAGCAGCTCTGCAGAGCATTTTCTTCGTGGATTGGACCCCACCATGCTCGTGCCTCATCACATCAGAGCAAAGGGAAGGGCCAAGTCACCCAGGGAAGCCCTGCAGTGCCACCACCATCCAAGCCATCTGATCTAGGGTTTGTCAGCCTGTGCCATCCTAAGCTCTTTTGGCTTAGTGTGGTCTGTTAGGTGAAAACAGACGTCAGCTTTGAGTTGCCTCTTTCAGAGTTGGTCAGCAGGGATGGCGTCTGTGCTGTCTGGAAGGGCCTGATGGTCTGCACTGGGCCCCCTCAGCTCTAAGAGCAGAACCCAGCATCTGTGCGGAGCTGAGCACATCCAAAGCTCAAGGTGGCACTGTGGCAGTGAGGACACTCATCCGCTCACAGGGAGCATGTCAAAGCTATCAGGATCAGGCCCTTCCTGAAGCGCCCAGCTCTGGAGACACAAAGAGCTGTAAGAAGCAGGGGGGCACTGCTGGGTGTTACCCTCGGGGCACATGCAGACAGAGTACGGCAGCCCCTACTAACTTGAGAAGCCCGCAGCGAGCACGCTGGTCAAAGGCAGTGTCCTCTGGGGGACCGCAGGCCAGAGCTTTCAGCTGCTCCAGGGCATGTTCCTCTAGCAGCATCTGCTCCATCTGCATCTGCAGACAAGGCTCCAACTGAAGAAATGAAAGACAGTGCCTGGTTAGCAAGGGTCCTTCCCAAGGTACAGGCTGGTCTCCTAAAGACGATCCCACCCTGCTCCTCTGGATGGGGTCCGCCTTGGGCTGTGAGCAACAAATATCCCAGTGAGGACCTGACCCTCCATCACAGAATACCATAAACTCAATCACCTGAGCATGGCCTTCAGAATCTCTCCCTGGGGCAGTCGGGAACCTGATAGCTATGGGAGGACACCTCCAGAGGTGGGCAGCCCCTGGGGCAGCACTGAGCCAATGCAGGATCACGGCCCGCTGTGGGCAGGGAGGGCCCAAGTGCCAGCAGGACACTGGGAGCCTTGCTCTGGGCTGCAAGAGGACCAAATGACACAGGGGGAGGGTGGCATGTGCTAAGCAGGGCAGCAGCCGTTCTCACCATGGTGCTCGAGCCGTCTCTGCAGCCACAGTTTCTCCCAGAACAACAGCTTCATCTCTCTGGCTGTCTTGTTCCATCTTCTCTTTTGCCCCCTTGAGGACCTTCTCATATTTTTCATTTCCTGAAGGAAGAAAATACCCACAAATAGCAGTGTGGGCGCAGCACCATTCCCATTAGAGCTGGAAGTCCCACTCGCCCAACATTGGCCTCTCCGAGGACCACACTACTTGAGCAACCTATTGAAAGCAGATGCTGCTGCTCCTCTATGAATCCTGATGTTCACTCCCGCTCAATTTTCCTCCTGACACAGAAGCATCTCATCCCCTGTAATGTGATGCAAATCCAACTCTGCCAAAACCCTTGTCTATTAATTAGCCTCTGTTACAGCTTTCCCAAGCGTTTCTGTCCAGCCATCATCTTCCCAGGACTCCGACAGGCTCTAAAGGATGGTTCCAGGGGCAAAGCCCACAGGCTCATCTGCCAGAGACTCAGGAAGTATCAGAGGGTTGACTATTGCTCTGGCAGCCCTGAAACCTCCAGGCTTGGTGGAGTGGGTGTGAGCTGCCCTGGGGATGGAAGACGCGGAGCAGGTGGGGTGGGAACAGAGGACCTTCCTGGAGAGCAGACAGGCAGTGCTCACCTTTGATATTCCTGGGGAGCTCCAAGGAGATCCTGGGAAAGTTACCCTCTCCTTTTAAGGAGATCTCTTCTGGCTCCAGGTGACCCACTTGGACCTGGAAAGTCCTGCAGAAGCCACCAGGTACTCCTGGCAGGTAGTAGACTTTCAGCGCTTGCTCCTTGCCAGCTCCAACATAACCCTGCAGGCACGGGAGAAGAGGGAGGGAATGCACCAAAGAGGGATTGGTGGAGGGCTGGCTCAGGTGACAGACATGCTGAGAAGAGAAGGCAGGTTCTCATACGTGAGAAAGTATCACTTTACAGCTTTCTTGCATCCAAAAGCTAAGGTCTCCTACACCAGGATGCGGCATGTCCTTCCAGAGGACTTGCCGGGATGCATTCCCCCGGCACAGACCTTCAGACTGCCCTTTGCGCAGCACGAGTGCAGCTCAGCCCCTAACGGAGTCTTCCCCTCTGCAGCGAGAGTCAGGCTCAACAAACAGAAGCTCCTTTTGAGCCACTGTGGAAGAAGAGTGAAGTACCCGCACGCTCTCAGCAGGGCCGGCAGCTCCTGTCACAGCACGGCAGTGGTTCCCAGGCAGCTGTCGAGGACAGCTGCGTAAGGTGACCCTCAGGAAAGCCGGCAGCATCTGGCTCCAGCGCCGGCACCAGCAGAGAGCTCAGCAGCCGGGCTCCACAGCAGCCAAAGCGCTCGTGCCTCCCACGAAAAGTAGTGGCTGGAAAACAAGGATCGTGGGCTGTGGCAAGCAGCTGCCTGGTCTGGGCAAGACTGCTCTGCTGCAGGTGACATCGCCTCATCAAGCCAGAAACAGACAAGGTGGCAAGTTTCAGTTTCAAGCTTCAGGAGCCCTGGCCCTGGTGCAGGCTGTACCTTGCGGGGTGCAGCGGTTCAGATCCCGCAGGTTGTCCAGCACGTCTGCCAGCTTCACCAGCTTGGCCTGGGGGCTGCAGCCCGGCGCCTGCTCCACCTGGAGCCGCTTGCGCTCAGCCCGCGGCAGCGCCTTGTCCTCAGTCACCTCCGCCACCACGTTCCGCACCGCTGCCCCAAACCGCTCCTTCACTGCCTGTCGCTCTGAGGTGCCAGAGGAGCTTCAAGCTTCAGGAGCCCTCCAGGATGTGAGGCCCGGTTCTGATTCTGGAAGCATAGAGAACCAGACTCATGTTTTGAAGGTCCCCCGGGCCCCCAGGCTCGGCACAGAAGGAACAGAGGAACGATAGAAATCTGAGCTAGAGGAAGATTTCCTAAATGCTGTTACTGCCCTCCTCTTTCTCCCTCCTCAGGTCCCACAAACATCCTGTGGCAACCCAGTGCAGCAGGTAGAGACAAATTGGCTTAGCAGGAGGCAGCAAAGCTGAGTGTGACAGCAGTTGGAGCTGTGCCACCTCAGCCCATGCCTCTTCGCCCCAGCCCACTCTAGAGGGTTCCTTACCTCCACTCCAGAAGGTGGCAAGCGAGTCACCGCTGAGTGGTAGATTATTTCCCCAAACCAGAACCAACGGTGCTGTTGGGAGTGGCACCGGCGATGGAAGAGCCATTGAGCTGAGGGGAAAACCAGAGCACGCATCACACAGGAGGAAGCGCTGGTGGCTGTACCGCACCAGAGAAGCCAGTGACAACTCCCAGCAGGGTCCTAGCATGCCCACAGTGCTTGGCACAGACAGTTTACCTTCCTCGCTTTGCCAGGAGTGGTGGTGCCGAGCATCCGCCGTTTGATAGGTGTGCGCGGGGTGCTGCCATACAACATCTCTGCCTCTATCTGGCGCCTTTTCTTCAGTTGCTGCACAAGAGATCTGCACTTAAAACCTGAGCAGAGGATCTGCGGAGCCCTGGCTTGCCCCGTGCTGCCCAAGGGCGGGCAGGCAGGGCCCCGCAGCAAGCACATAACACGGCCAAGCAACAGGAATGCCAAGAGTGATTTACAGGTATCCAGAGCCAAGCTGGGCTTCTGGCACTGCTGGGGCTGGGAAAGGGGCTCACCACAAACAGACAGTGATAGACACCAGCCCTGCTGCCAAAGAAAGGTAACTGATACAGAGCCACTTTCAGGCAGAGAGGGGAAGACAGAGACGTGGGCAGCAACTGGGGGCCGTTCCTCTGCTCCACGGAAGGCAGGGCCACCAATAGGCTGGTGTTCCATGCAGCAGAGGCTCCTCCAGACCAGGAGGCAGCATGCTCAGCTTCGCACTCACCCGCTCCTGCTTCTCCTTCTCTTTCTCCAGGTGGTACAGCTGCCACTGCTCCGACACATATGCCATCACCTGCTGCCCCTTCACCAGAAACATGCCCTCGTGCTCCTGCTCCCAGGCCTGGACCCGGCTTTCCAGCTCCTCCTGCAGCTGATGAGGACACGAGGGCAGTGTAGAGAGGCTGCCCTCCCCAGTGCGGGCATCCCCGTGCCCAGAGATTCCCCTTGCTGGCTCCGAGGGCTGTGCAGCTCCTCAGCCAACGCCAAGCAGGCCTCTTGGCACTACAGCGTCTCCAGGGCTGAACTTACCTTGGAAAGCACCTTCTGCAGCTTTGCTCGCTGCTTCTCTTCTTTCAGCAGCTTCCCCCCACGGTTGGTGAAGCGACTGGGGTCGGTTGCTTTCCTCTGGGACAGAAAGGAGTTCAGGAGAAAACCAAACACGTGGCAGTTTCACAGCCCAACGTACATCCCACAGGGAAAAGGGGCTGGTGGAAGCCATCCCTGTTGCGCAGCCCCATCACAAATCACAGCACCCCTCCCCTCGCCCATCCGCTGTGGTTTCCCAGTGCCTCCCTCATCGGTCCCAACAGTGCTTTGCGTGCAGGGGCAGAGGTGTGCGCTGCTGGTGACCCAAAACTGAGCCAGACAGAGCATTTCCCAGCCCAGACAATACCTCCAGCTCCAGGAACATCTTCCAGTTCTCCTCCCATTTCTGGACGGCCTCAAACAGATCTTTGTGTGTTTCATAGATGGTCTTCATCTTCCCCACCTCAGCTTCATGGAGCTCGAGCAGGGCCTCTGTGTAGTTCTCTGGAGAGGATGGAAGAGTGCTTTCAGGAGGCAGCCAGGGATGCCCACACCTCTGCAGGCTGTGCGCAGCCAGCCCTCCTTGGCAGCTTCTGCAGGGCAGCAGAGGAGTGAGAAGAGCCAGCACCCACCATCGTTATAGGGGGCGAAGCCTTCTCTCTGCTCCTGACTGTAGAAGCACTTGTCCCAGTACGCAGCCATCTCTGCCCGGATTGCCTGAATCACGTCTTTCATGTTCTGCAGCTTCAGCTCCTCCAGATTCTCCACTTCCAACTGCAGCTGCCAACAACAGAACACAGACTCAGGGAAGACAGCACAAGAAGGGGAGCAGAACAGGGTCCAACTCTCAGCTCCTCCACCCGTGAGGGCAGGATCTGGCCTGTTCACCTCACACTTGACTGCTGGAAACAGCTCCTCCGCTCTAGCTGAATGCACAAGAGCACGAAACCCAGAGCTGCTACGCCCCAGACCCCCCTCCGAGGGCACAGGATGCTCCTTACAGCTTTCCTGGTTTTGGCTCCGCACCCAGCCATGTGCACTGCTGAAGCCTCCCTCTCCTCCACAGGAACTTGCAGCCTGTCCCAAAGTGCAATGATCCTGGAGCGCAGCTCTTCACACACAGCTTCATTCTGCGATCTCTGGGCTTCCAGCTACAGTGGGGAGAGCACAGGGTCAGCACAGCCTGGCCCCAACGGGCACGAGGGCCTTGCAAAGCCACATGCGCATCTCACAAGATCTCCTTGGAAAAGCTCCCAAAAGGAAGTTCTGGCACACAGGCTTGCGGAAAACCGACAACCTCCACAGCCTCCGTGTGCCAGCGTACCTGCTTCAGGAGATCCTGGAGGGCAGTAATATTGTCCCTGGACAAGCAGAACGCTTCCTCATCTTCACACACCACCTCCTGTTCAAAGCTGGTGTCTGGAGTGTGGTCCAGCTCCTCCATGAGGAGGATGATTTGCCGCTTACTGCTGACAAACTCTTCTTGCCTTTGCTCCTAGAAGGTGGTGAGCAACATTAGAACCCAGCGACCCCTTTGCGTGCCACCCTCAGCGAGCTCCTCAGACCCCTCTCCACTTACCTTCTCAGCGTTCAGGAAGGCCAAGTGCTGCCTGTAACGATCCAGGTCGTCCAGGCTGGGCACGGCATTGCCATCAATGCAGAATGGGCTTGTGCAGAGGAGGTCGCACAAGTCTTGATCTTGTTCTAGCAGCGTTTTCAGCTCGCGCATCCTCTCTGCTTTCTGCTGCAGCAACACGTCCATACGGTTGCGCAAATTCTTATCCAGCTGCAGAATGGTATTTTCCTTCTCTCCCTAGAGGAATCAAAAAGTCAGATTTCTTCTCCCCAGCTCTCAGACCTGACTTATGGATTTAAGGCTTCTCAAACAAAGACATTGTTCGGAACTAGGGTTTATGTCTCAGATGTTCCTCAGGAAGGGGAAATGCAGCAGCAACACACCGAGTGAGACGCTGCAAGCCACCCAGCTCCCTAAAAAACACCTCCCAGTGTTCATCCTACAAGAAGCCACAAAGCCTCTGGTTCTACCAATCGCCAGGAAAAGTGATTCTGAACAGGCATTTGCCTTGCAAGCTCTGGCCTTCCCGAAACCCCAGCCAGAGTCCAGGCAGCAGAAGACTGTTGCCAGCAGAATGCTAGGAGAGAAAAGCAATTTCGTACCTCAAAGGGGTCCAACTGGAGCTCCATGCAGAGTCTATCAATCTCCTTCTGAAACAGGGCAATGTTCTTCAAGAGACGCTGCTTCAGACTCTCCTCCTCTGCAACCATCAAGTCCAACATTTCCTGCAGCACAGGCACGATTGGAGCCAGGTGGGGATGGAAAGCCAGGAGGGAGCAGGGCAGGGCTGCTGGGGCCGTGCTAGGAGAACCGGGGTTCCAGAGCTGGGCTGTGTGCGTTGAAGGCAGAGGCACAGCGAGACCCCCTTGGTGCCCTCAACCAAGTGTGACCTGGCCAGTCCGTTCCTCGCAGCCCAGCTTCATCCAGGGGCTCCCGCTGCAGCCCAGCCCCATAGACTCCCGACCCCAGGAGGGACCCCCTCACCTTGATGTGCCCCTTGACAGTCTCCATACGCTCCAAGCGCATCTCCTCGGGGATGCCGATCTCCTCCCAGATGTCCCGCAGAGCCGCCATGGCTCCGTTCAGGACTGACACGGCCTCAGCCGCCACCACGTCGCTGCAGGCACCGGGGCCGCCACCCGTCAGCAGCTGCCACCCAGCACCACTCGGCCCCGGTGCCCAGTGGCTGCTGCCACCCTCCCCATTGCCCTGCCCAGGACCCCTCCAAACCCCGAAACCAGCCACCACCGAGGATCTCTTTGCCCGGTTGCTGTCCCCTTGCCCACAATCCACACTGACACCCTGCCTGGGACCCCTCGCCTGTTACCCCATCCCTCTGCCGAGTGCTCCGCCTTGCCCACTGCCCCGGTGCCCGTTGTCCAGTGCTCCCCCCCTTGCCAGGGCTCTTTCTCACTATCCTTATTCCCGGTGCCGACACCCTTGCCCAGTGCCCCTCGCCCGTTGCTCGCCCTACCCCCGCTTGTCCGGGTCCCGGTGCCTGTTGCCCCCCCCGCCCGGGTCCGAGTGCCCCCTCTTGACCGGGACCCATGCCCGGTGCCCCTCCCTAGCCCGTGCCTCCTGCCCTGTGCCCCCTCCTCCTTGCCCAAGTCCCGATGGCCACTGCTCGCCCCCTCCTTGCCCGAGTCCCGGTCCCAGTGCCCGTTGCCACCACCCCCACCTCCCCCCATTGCCCGGGTCCCGGTCCCGATGGCCGTTACCCCCCCGTCCCCCCTTGCCCGAGTCCCGGTCCCGATAGCCGTTACCCCCCCGCCCCCCCCTTGCCCGAGTCCCGGTCCCGATAGCCGTTAACCCCCGTCCCCCCCTTGCCCGAGTCCCGGTCCCGATAGCCGTTAACCCCCGTCCCCCCTTGCCCGAGTCCCGGTCCCGATAGCCGTTAACCCCCCGCCCCCCCTTGCCCGAGTCCCGGTCCCGATAGCCGTTAACCCCCGTCCCCCCTTGCCCGAGTCCCGGTCCCGATAGCCGTTAACCCCCCGCCCCCCTTGCCCGAGTCCCGGTCCCGATAGCCGTTAACCCCCGTCCCCCCTTGCCCGAGTCCCGGTCCCGATAGCCGTTACCCCCCCGTCCCCCCTTGCCCGAGTCCCGGTCCCGATAGCCGTTACCCCCCCGTCCCCCCTTGCCCGAGTCCCGGTCCCGCTACCCGTTGCATCCCCCCTTTTGCCTGGCTCCCAGTCCCGGTGCCCGTTGCCCCTCCTCCTTGCCCGGGTCCCGGCCCCAGTGCCCGTTGCAGCCTCCCCTTTGCCCGGGTCGCGGTGCTCGTTGCACCGCCCGCCTTGTCCGGATCCCGGTCCCGGTGCCCCCTCTTGCCCAGTGCCCATTGGCCATTGCCCCTTGCCCGGGACCCGTGCCCGGTGCCCCTCCCTGGCCCGTGTCCCGGTGCCCCCTGCCCAGCGCCCCTACCCTTGCCTGGGTCCCGGTCCCGGTCCCGGTGCCCCTTATGCTCGGTGCCCCCTTTGCCCAGGCCCCGGTGCGCCCTCCCTTGCGCCCCTCCTGCCCGGGTCCCGGTGCCGCCCGCACCTCCTCCGCATGGCTCCGCCACACTCCGCGCTCGCCGCTGCGATCCAAACCGCCCACCGCCGACGCCGACTGTCCGCCGACTGCGGCCGCCTCACCGCTGGCCCCGCCTCAACCGCCGCGCGGGCCAATGGCAGCGCCCCCTAGCGCCCCGCCCGGCCAATCGCACGCCAGAGTGACCAAGGGCTCGGCCTCCCGCCCGCTCCGCTCGGGCCGCGCTGCGCATGCGCCGTGCGCGCGGGGTGGAGGGGGCACCGCGGGATGTCCCTCCTCCTTCGCCGCGGGGTGGGAGGGGTCACCCGGGGACGCCCCTCTCTCCATTGGCCCAGGGGACCCCGGTCCTCCCGCCTCTCCCGCAGGACCCACCGTCCCGGGACACCCGGCACTACGCGGGGAACGGCTTGAAAGTGAACGGGGAAGATTTACATCAGACATTAGGGAGAAATTCTTCACCGTGAGGGCGGGGAGGCCCTGGCCCAGGTTGCCCAGGGGGGCCATGGCTGCCCCATCCCCGGAGGTGTTCAAGGCCAGGTTGGATGGGGCTTGGAGCAACAGGATCCAGTGTCCCTGCCCAAGGCAGGGGGTGGCACTGGATGGCCTTAAAGGTCCCTTCCAACCCAAGCCATTCCATCTTTCCACCTTTCATCTCATTTAACGGGTGACACAGGTCGCCGTGTTCCTCAAAGCACGATTGTTTTCGCTAAACTGAAGCCATTTGCCTTAAAAAGAGACTGGTGGAAGAGCAAAGGGCAACCGCTTGAACAATAGGAGCATTTCTGTGCCATGAAGGCCATTTAAGCCATCATCTTCAAATAAATCGTGTTGGAGGTGCTCTAGGCCAGGCTGGATGGGGCTTGCCGAACCCTGATGGGCTTTGAGCTCCCTTCCTACCTACACCATTCCAGGATTCTATGACCCCTAAGGCAGAGCTGGAGCCGGAGCCAGAGCGGTACAGGGGAGCTGTTTATTGGCAGCCTCAGGCCTTGGCCTCGATCATGGCCTCCATCATCCGGGCGCTGTTGGTGATGGCCGTGGTCAGGAAGATGAACTTGAACCCTGGGGGAGAGCCACGGGACACAGCCCCACAACACCATGAGGCAGAACCATCAGGCAGAGCTGTGGGACTCAGCCCCACAGCACCGTGGGGCAGAGCTGTGGGACTCTTGTGGTAGGTGTCCCTGTCCATGGCAGGGCTATCTTTAAGGCTAACTATCATCCCTGGAACCTGTCTGCCATCCCCAAACCCCTGTGCCACCCCCAAACCCCTCTGGCATCCCAGAATCCCTCAAGCATTCCTGAACCTTCCTGCCACCCCTGACTCCCTCTGGCACCCCCAAACCCCTCTGCAATTCCTGAGCCCCTCTGGCATTCTGGAATCTTTCTTCCACCCCTGAACCGCCTTGCCCTTCCCAAACCCCTCTGCCACCCCTGAACCCCTTTGCCATTCCCAAACCCCTCTGGCACCCCTGAACCCCTTTGCCATTCCCAAAGCCCTTTACCATTCTGGAACCTCTCTGCCATTCTTGAACCCCTCTGCTCCCTCGTATCCCTCTGCCACCCCACTGCCACAGCAGCTCTGGCCCTGTGCCGTGGGTGTCTCTGAGGGTGCCCAGCCTGCACAGAGTGACCAGAGCTGCTCTGGCACCAGCGGGCACGTGGGCAAGGCAGCAGCTCCACAAGGACATACCAACCCCAGCTTCTTGCTTCTAGCTGGAAAATTGCTCTTTCTGGCCAAAGAATTAAATGCATCTGTGATCTTTCCTGGAAAACAAGAGGAGAAGAAACAGCTCAGAGCCTCAGGATTAGTCACAGCTGGGCAGAGGGACGCACAGAGTTCCGGGCTCCAGAAGAGAACCAGCAGCAGCACCTGCCAGCCCTGCTGCTCCCATGGGCCAAAGCTCTGCCCTGCTCGTAGCTCTGTGCCCGCAGTGTCCACTTTTGCTGCGTGCTTCCATCCGGCTCTGGAGCAGCAGCTCCCAGCAGGGCAGGGCTGTGCTCCCAGCTCCCCAGGGGCAGAGGGCTGGCTCTCAGCGGCAGCACGGTCTGTCACCAGCTTGCTGACTCTGCTCTCCACAGCGGTCAGCGTCTCTGCGGCCGACTGCTCGGTCAGCAGCCCGATGCGCTTGAGGTTGTGGAAGGTCAACAAGTGCTCAGGCCCGTAGCTCTGGGGAAGGGGACAGGTGGATCAGCACAGGGCCTGGCTGTGGGCATAGAAAAGCGGGAGGGTGTTATCTCCACGGGGGAGGCTGCTTAGGGCAACCCCGCAGGCAAAGGGCAGCGGCAGGCAGGGCTCAGGGCTCCTGGGGAGATGTGGAGGCAGGGGCTGTCCTGTGGAGACAGCCCAAGCATCCCTGGGGAATGCTGTTTCCCAGCACCTTGTGCCAAGTCTGACACAACGCTTGCTCTGCTGCGAGCCCTGGACACTCACCTGCAGGTATTGGGTTTTCAGGGACCGGTAATCTTTGGGGATGAGACCTGTGGGGAGCAGCAGGGTGAGCTCTGCACCCAGGCTGGAGGGCCCCCGATCCAACCTTCCCTGCCCAGAGCAGACAGACACCTCACCGTTCTCCGTGATGGAGAGGAGGCACATCAGGCGCAAGCTCTCGATGGGGGACACCTGTATGGGAGCAGGCAGTGAGCCCCTGCAGCGAGCCCCTGCAGTGAGCCATGCAGCCCACAGTGAGAGATGCAGCCCCGCAGTGAGCCCCGCAGCCCTGCAATGAGCCCCAGAGTGAGCCCTGCAACCTCGCAGTGAGCCCTGCAGTGAGCCCCTGTAGCCCTGCAGTGAGCCCCCACAGTGAGCCTTGCAACCCCGCAGAGAGTCCCACAGTCCTGCAGTGAGCGCCGCAGCAGGACGGCGCAGCTGAGCCTGTGTCACTCACCTGCCGGTCAATGTGCTCCTCTATGAAGCTGTGCTCTCTCAGATGTCGAAGCCTTCCAGCAGAGCTGTGGTGGGGGAAGACGCAGCCTCACTTCCCCCATCCCCAGGGCTCTCTCTCCAGCCGGAGGCCATGCTCAGCTCCCTCCCTGAGCCCCAGGGAATGAGGCAGGCTTGCAATGCTGGGCTGCCTACCCGACCACACTGTTGGGTGTGTTAGGGCATCTCTGGTTTGGGTCAACCAGGCTGAGCATGGGACAACTTGCAGGTCGCTCCACAGGAGGCAAGCCTGGTGCTGGCTTAGGAATTTGCAAGAGCTGTGCCTCACCTGACCTACCAAATGGGGACACGGCATCCACGCTGCACACTGGCTTTGGTTATTGCCCGCAAAGGTATCAGCTTTCCATTCTGCACGTGACACAGCCAGACCCGGCCGGGCCGCTCTGCAGAGACAGGACAGCGGCCACAGCCTGCTCTGGAGCGGCCATCTGGCCTGGCTGGCAGCTCTGCGAGAAGGAGTCCTCTCCCACGGCTGCTGACCAAGTGCCACTGGAACGCAGCGGGGAGGGAAACCAGCTGCACACACAGCACGGAGCTCATCTGAGCCATCGACAGTGACGCCAGCAGGGAGGCGGGGGACACAAAAAGGACAAACCCAGACCTCACAGCCCCGAACGGGACCCAAGTCTCCAGACACGGACAGCAGTTATCAGCACAGCCAACAGCTGCCTTCAGCTGCAAAGACCTTGTCAATGAAATCAGATTTAGTAGCGCCAGTCTCCTATTACATAACCATATTTCTGCCCGGTGCATTTCTTACTGTTTCATTTTCTCAAAAGGAAACAAAGAAGTGCCAGTGTGAGGATGTAGGGAGGGGAGGAAGTGGCTCAGAAACGCAGTGAGTTTTGTTAGAAGGTCTGTGAACAGAGGCACCCTGAGCACAGAATGAGAACGGCCCTTCAATCAATCCACAAGTGATTTTGCACTTAAACCGGAGAACATCTCAGTAGAAAACCTTTTCTGAGACCGAGATGCAAAACCAGAGTCTGCATTTCAATGGAGAAGCTCTGGTTGCTCAGCCACGGGCTCTGTCAGCAGAGCTGGCCTTTCATCAGGGATGGAGCCCACATCTCCAAGACCATCAGTGCCTGATGAAGATCCAACGTTTGGGCATATTCGCTGGTTGGAGATAACAAGGTGCCCTTGTAGTGCTACGTGATATCACACGATAAAGGTCAGGTGGGAAACTGTGGCATCAGGAACATTCACCCAGAGCAGCTACAGCCTCCTATGTAGCGCAAATTCCCTTCTCCTGCAGTCCCATACCCTGGGCCCTTCTGGGACGTGGACTTTCACAGTCATTCTGCTGCCAAGGATCAGGAGGCTGGGGCTGGACAGACTATGAGGGACACCAGGACACACTCATTTCCTATTCCTTTGCTCCCATTTGACCTCATGGTGGCCGAATGCTGCCTAAGCAACCAGCAGCCCTGGTCTAACACCCCAAAGGCCGCTGCGGAGGAACACAAGTGACGCGTGTTCTCATGCTGCAGCGCTCCACATTGGCCACACACAGACCTCTCCACTCAAGGTCCCAACCCAGGGTGCACTCACCAAACGAGACGTCACCAAAGTGGAGAGAAGGTACATCAAAAGGAAAAGCTGGTCCAATGACACAGCCCCTGTGAGGACAAAGACAGGCATTAGCTTGGTTAGAGACGTGCAAAGCTTTCAGCTTGCATTACCACTCAGATCAACCAAACCTGGTCTCAGAACCATGGTGAGTTTCAAATCAACCAGTCACCCTTGTGCTCAGCATCACATCCGTGCGGACAGGAGGCAGCCCAGGCAAAGCAGCTGGCAGCTGAGAGCCGCTGATGCGGCTGAGGGCACTGCGCCAGGCAGGGTTTGCCCTCAGGTTGCTGCTGGCCCTATGAAGGACCCTGAACAAACGATGGCTCTGTGCCTCAGTTTCCCCATCTGTAATGTGATGGACACAGAGGTGTCCACACAGAAGTGGACTCACTGCAGCCAGCCTTCCTACCTGCAGGTTCCCTGCTTTGGGATTTCTTAGCTGGAACTAGTGTTTCCATGGAGTACAAGGTCATCTTCTCCTCAGATGATTTGGATCCACACAATCATTAGGCATGCAGCATTTTGAAACGCTAATCCAGGAAAGTGCCCAGAATCCCGTCGACCGCAACAAGAACAGCAACGTCCTACACAGCGGCCACGTGAATCTTGGAGGAAAGTACCAGCTTGGCACTGAGGCACCAGCTCACACCCAAGAGCAACACACGTGTTAAACCAAACACGGGCGTTCTGGACCCACTACACCTTCTCACCCATTCTTAAATTCAGCAGCCAGAATCCAAGCTCCCAAACTCACCAACATCCACTGAAATCAGCACTTGGAGCTGCACACCATTCACTAATTTATTTCATGGTTGATGCCACTCACTGCCAGCTCTGCCTCTTAGTTAAAAATCCAGGACCACAGTGAACAGCACTGCTGGTTTTGCTCACAGGACTGCCACTGGCTCTGTTCTGCACGTGAACAGACCCCAGCATCCTGCAGGAGGGACTTGTGTTCATCCATGGTGTCCCCCTTTCTAAACACCAAAGAAAAAAGCATTCAAGCCTTGTCAGTTTAGTTTCCCAGTAAAGAATAATCACCTCTGCTTTGGGCATCTTCTGAGTGCACAGACAAAAAGCACTCAGAAAAAGGGACTTCCAGGGGTTTCAATCCACCGCTAATAAGAATCCTGAGTCTTGGAGCTGAGGCAGTTCCTGAGGATGCCAGGTAGCAAACCTCTGCTAACGATGAAGTTCCCTCTCCAGAGATGTCATGGAATCAGACTGAACTTCCCAAGCCCCAACAGCTGACTTTGGATGGAGCAAAGCCAGCAGACACACTTTCCATTACAGCACATCCCAGGAGAGGATAGAAAACAACCTCCAAACCAACCACAACAGGGAATCACTCTGGGACACTGCCCAGGATGAGCCTTGCCAGCCAATGGCTGCCATTTCGGCTGCAGGCACTGCGTCTCTGAGCAAGTTACACCTCAACGACTGCCAGAAGGCTCAGGCAAGGAGACAACCCAGAGCTCTGGGCACCACAGCCTATAACAGTACAGCCGGCAAGAAAAGGGGGGGAGAGGAGGTGGTTTTGGCAGCAACAGTAGTTTACAATAGCAGTAAATAATGCATTTATGAAGGGAGATCAGGGTCCTTGCAGAGCAGGGAGGTGGGAGAGGAACCACATGAACTCTCATCCTCGTTCCTTCCTTTGCAGCCCAGTGTCCCACCAGCCAGCTCGCCTCCATCCAAAAGAACTGGGAGTTTGGCTCCATCGAGGTGCTCAAAGCTTCCCAAAGAGGGAGGCTGAGCTTGTCCTCGTAGGTGGGTATCCCCAAGGAGTTTGAAAACAAATACCTGGAGCTGTGGGGCTGCAGAACGAGAGATAAAAGATCTTTGAAATCAAGGAGGCAGCTGACACCTCAAAGAGGAGTGGACTGCAATGGGAATTACTGCCAAGGGACAGTTGTATGGGAGCAGACGGGGATGCTGGGGCACCATCCGACCCGCTGCACAGGAGCCACCATCCAGGAATAGGGGAGTACACGGCTGAGGATGAAATTCAACAAAGTAACACCAATCCCCTTTCACTGAGACATACGCTCTGCACTCACGAGACAGAACGGGTTGTGCTGACACAACAGCGTAGAGAGTGGCCACAGG
>NW_026527791.1:0-8589 GCF_017976375.1 Cuculus canorus
ACAGGACCACTCTTCAGTCCCCCAGGACCCTCAGGACTCCTCTGGAGCCACTCAGGACACCTCTAGTAGCCCCAAGACCCCTCGAGAGCCCTGTTGAGACCCCTTTAAGGCCTTCCAGGACCCCTCTAGAGCCCCACAGAACCCCTCTAGGACCCTCTGGACTCCTTTAAAGCCACCCAAGACCCACCTAGGACCCGCAGGACCGCTCTAGAGACCCACAGGACCTGTCTAGGACCCTCGGGACCCCTTGAGAGCCCCGTGGGACCCCTTTAGGGCCTTCTAGGACCTGTCTTGGACCTGCAGAACTGTGTTTGAGACATATAAGATGCCTCTAGGACCCTCTGAACCCCTCTAGAGCCATCCATGACCCCACTAGGACCCCCAGAATCACTCAGGCTCTCCCTGGGACTCCTTTAAAGCCTTCCAGGATGATGGGGAACGGGTATAAACTGGAGAGGGACAGATTTAGACTGGACATTAGGAGGAATTTCTTAACCATGAGAGTGGTGAGACACTGGGTAAATTTGCCCAGGGAGGTTGTGGCTGCCCCATCCCTGGAGGTGTTCAAGGCCAGGTTGGATGGGGCTGATTTAGTGGGATGTCATTTTGTGATCTGGAATGACCCCAGCGTCCCTCAGCACTTTCGCTGTTGGCCAAACAAGGAGTGAAATGCAGGTCTGTCCCAGGTGGAAGCTGAAGGATTTGTTGGTGTCAGGGAAGGAGCTGGCAGCAATCGCTCTGTGCCTGACAGTTACGGTGACCACAAGGCTCATCTCTGTCTCAGACACTCGTGCTCACTGCCCGTACCTGCTTGAGAGATGCCCCCTGCCAGGTTGCCCTGTCTGATGCCAGAGAGAGGAGAGAAACTGGAGCAGAACTGTTGGTAGCTGGGTAGAGAGAAGGACTGGACGCAGGCTGAGGGCATGGAACCCAGAGAAAACCAGCTTCTGCTCCTGCCCACTCGGCACCTGCTCCATTGCCATTGCGTGGCAGCAACCGGCTTTCCTGTGGGAGGAGGCTGCAACCATGCGGGCTGGGGCTCTGGGGCCCATGGTCGTGCCCTTCAGTAGGCTGGTGCCACCTGGAGTGGGGCACAGGGCGCCAGGAAAGGCAGCAGGAGAAGAGGGAGACAGCAGCAGCCAGAGACCATGTGAGGGAAATAGGAATTTATTTCCTTTCTCTCGACTACAGAATCCTGTGAGCCCTGCTAGCGCTGTCGGCGATCTGACCTCTTGCAGGGCTGCGGGCAGTCCTGGGAGTCAGAGGTCCTCCTTTTCGGGGGGCGCCGGGGTCGTCTGTCCAAGTGGCTCGTGCCATGGGACACGGAGGGACACGGAGAAGAGCAGAGAGGGACCAGGTGGGCTCGGGGATGGCCTTGGGGCGCTTTCCCTTGCCAAGTTGGCTCTGCCACCACGTCACAGCCAGAGCAGCTCCCAGTGCCATGGAGCAGCCTGGGCATCCCGGGCTTCGACAAGGAATAGGAAGATAACGAGGCTAATGGGGGCCACAGCCCCCGTGCCGGCACCATGCTGCTGGTGCTGATGCTGCTGTCAGCACTACTGGAGCGGTGCCCATGGCACAGCACGGCACATCCCCGCAGGGCGCAGCAGGCTCTGTGCCCTCACAGCCCAGACCCCAGCCACCCCCCGCCACTCGCCCCCCTTTCTTTCCTCTGTGTCATGGTGGACTGTTATCAGGGTCTTTTCCCGCTTTCCTGGACCTCATCCAGAATTATAATCAAGTCCAAGACGTTTCATTAACTGTTTCATTAATTATTTTACCAATGTAAGATTCATTCCAGTAGGTACAGGTGATAATTTGTGAAATATTGTACAATTGGATTTTATCAGCTGATGGGATACGACTGGTGCTACATAAGAAAAGTCATACACAACAATCTTAACAAGATTACAAATACAGAAATTAGAAATTAGAATGATTCTTACTATCCATAATTATCTCATCTATTCCAACAGAGGTACAAGCAGTTCTCAAACACACTCAATTTTTGGGGCCAGAACCCTTTCTTTTGGGGGCAGAAAACCAATTTTAAGGGCAGAAAACCTATTTTGGGGCAAGAGTGCCAAATTTGGGGGTCAGAACACTGATTTTTTTTAGGCCGGAATTCATATTTTCATGGCTAGGACCCTGATTTTTGATGCCAGAACACTGATCCGGGGAGCAGAACACTTTGGGGGGTGGGGATGGGGGGGCAGACCCCCTGGCTTTGACTTCTCTTTTCCTCAGTTCCCCCAGCCCCGAGTGGGGCCAGAACTGCCACTCTGGGGGCCAAACCTGTCATTTGGGGGGCAGGCTCCCATATTTCTTTTGGCCAGGACTCTACTATTTGTGGCCAGAACACCAGTTTTAGGCCCAGAACACCACTATTTGGGGCCAGAACTGCCATTTTTGAGGCTACAAGACAGATTCTGGGGGATAGAGCTCCCATTTTTTAAGGCCAGAACATGGATTTTGGGGGCCAGAACACGGATTACAAAAATACACACAACCCTGGCCCACATATACAAGTACAGTCCTCGGATTAACATCTAGATGGATCTCAAAGTGACAGATACTTTGCTCAGAGTCGAGGCAGTTGTCTTGAGCATCGATTGCATTATTTAGCAAATGAATCCTTGTTGTTCTCGTGTAATGCAAGATTCTAAATTTACAGTTTGCCATTTCCCGTTCACTATTTGTGCCCATGTTATATGTTCAGAAGGATAGAGCACAGTTTTATCATGGCTTAATCCTAATGCAATGATGGAGTGGATTACATATATCGAAGAGTTACGTATGGTAAACACAAAGGCTGTGGCTGTAGTAGTGATGGGCTCAGAGGTGGAATTTACCAGGGTCTACCAGGATTGAAGCTTCCTCTCTAAGTCAGTGGCACTGTCCCAAACCACTTTCCTGATTTCAGTGGGAAAGTACCCTCACCACCTTCTCTTATCATTAAGGCGGCCACTGATTGCATCCATAATTGTGCCTGTATACAACTGAGGGCCAAAGAAACGTTTTCTTGGATCACACCGAGTGCATTTACTATTAAGTCGTGGTCTTGTTCCTCCACCTTTTCCCACTTTGGTAACATTTCTGATAGTCAACCCCATTTAGGACCTCCAATCCTGTCTCCAGCACTCCGCTTAGGCCCCTCTGTGTTCTGCCCCTGAAGGGCACTTGTTTTCACAGCGAGGTTGTCCAGCCCTCGAAGGATGTTTTTTAGGAAATGAGAGCATGCTGGTTGAATTTCAGAAATATCAGTTTGCATTAGCAGTTCAACGCGTTTAAGAGGCCATTCTGGGTTGAACAGCATTTGCTGTTGGCCTGTATTCCTGATTATATGGACCAATCTTATCAATTCTGAGTTGTAACAGGCTTAGCTATAATATTGATTTTCAATTGGAATGAGAGCCCAATGGTATCATAGGCCCAGAGACAAACCACCCTAACGGTCTGTACTAATGTAAAATTATGCCAACAGTCCAATTCATTGGAAATAGAGATCTTTGTATTCTTATGTGTAGGTGTAGTTGAGTAGTGATTTGGTGCCCCAAATCCCCTGCCATGGTTCTTCTGGTACCAGTTCTGCCTCAGCCCCTGTCCGTGTCTCTGCTGCCCGGAGCTGCCCCTGCCAGGAGCTGATTCCCTTTCCCCACCACTCCTCCCTGTCAGTGCTCGCAGACCCCATCCCGCTCCTCTGTGCCCAGTGCTGCCCTGCAGACCCCTCCCAGCAGCCGGGCACTGCGCGGGGACATCTCTGGGTGTACAGGTGATGATGGGATCATCAGCTCAGTCCCAGTGAGGCTGTAATGGTGATGGTGGGGCTGTCTGAAAGCTTTGGGGCTTTATTGTTGATACAACACTGATGTATTCACCTCTGAGTGACAAAAAGGTTTGGAATTCAAATGCCTCCTCCGGAACCAAGACATGAATTTTCATGTTCATTTCCCCACTCAGAAAAACGAGTGAGAGACTGAAAGCACAGGCTCCTTCCCCTTCAGGTAGCTCCTGCCTTGATGTGCTTCAGAAAAAGCTGCTTCTGCCAACGTCCTGTGGAGGTGTGGAGCTGTGAGGAGCTCTGGCCCATGCAGCACCCTCTCAACACCACAAGGACTCTGCCAAGGGTGCTTTGTTCCACCAACACCTTCTTCCCACAGCTGTGCTGTGCTGTGCTCCTGGAGCTCCTGGCCAGGCTGAACCTGGCAGGCAGCGGAGTCCTTTCCCTGGCAGAGACACCCCTGGGCTGCAGGGGCCCTGCTCTCGAGGACAGCTTTAGGCACCCCTGACTTCACTCAGAGCTGTTCACCCCTGCAGCCAGCCCTGGGAAAAGGCAGTCCTGGGAGGAGGTCATGATTACAGGCAGGCCGAGGGGCTGTGCAGGCAGCTGGGATGCTGAGGAAAGCCTGGGTTTGCTTGATGAAGCACAAAGGCCAAGCCCTGAGCCCCAGCCCTGGGCAGGCAGACCCTGTCCCTCCTGCGTGGCTCAGGGCTCTTCCTGGGGGCAGTGAGGCTGAGCAGTGCCAAAGGTAGGAACACTGCAGCACCTCCTGGCCTCCTCTAGGTCAGAGAGTATTTTTTCTGTTTTACTGACTTTGTTCTTTAGAAGCCTGACTGGAAGCGTTCTCTTAACTTTCAGTTGTAGAAGAAAGTGAAGTAACAGGTCTTCATCTTCGGGTCGCGAGGCTGGTCTGAGGAGGGAGCTGCAGGGGCCATTTGGTTTTGAGCTCTGTCTGCAGTCAGCTGGCCAGATTCCATCTGGGCTTCTGAAGCCTCGGAGAGGGATCTGTGGAGAGAAAAGACTGCAGGTGGGGCACAGGGACTCTCCTCCACGGCACAGAGCTGGAACAGCTTCCCAGCCTGGGCTGGGATCTGCTGGCACAGCGTGACCGAAGGGGACAACAGCACCTGATGGCACCACTGAGCATGGGGATTCCTCTGGGAAGGTTCCCTGGGGAGCAGCAGACGCTAGTGCGCATCTCGCTTTCCAGGGCAATCTCAGCCCCTGCTCTTTCTCATCTCAACCTGGCTTTGCCCACATCTCTCGCTCCCGGGGCTGCTCCTGTCCAGGCACGGTCAGCTCGAGCCAACCCTGGCTCCAGTCAGAGTGGGCTCCCGAGAAGGCACGGGAGTTCAGACACCAATTAAAGCACCCGAGAGCAGCAGAAACCTCAGCAGAGTGTTTTAGCCAACCCCTCACTCACTGCTACCCACGAGCAGGGATGCCTCGTGGCTACAAGCAGCCCTTGAAGGAAGCAAGGCAAGGAATCAGGGACTCACTTTGCTCTCTTCATCCACAGCCAGATGACGAAGCAGCACGCCGAGAAGACAAATGGCAGGGATCCCAGGATTCCTGCTACAGCTATGATGAAGTATATTTGTTCATTTTGAACACCTGCAGCACTCTTGTGAACGCTTGGAGTTGTCTTGCTGCCCACACCTGGAGGAGCAATTGGGAATGTCATTCTGTCCTGTGACCCTCTGGAGAGCTCGCAGCACATTTGGCATGGCCAGGACGTTCTCTGTTTCCCTCCAGCACTGGTGCCTGCAGGCTCGTTCCCAGCCTTTGGGACAGGTTGTCCCACTGTAGCCAAAATCAGGCGTCCAGGAAAGCACGTAGGGAGCGCAGCTGCTTGGCCCCTTGGTCCTTTGAGGGACACGGACCGAACACATGGACAAAACAGACCAAACTGCAGGAGTGAGGGCTACCCTCAACTCTCCCTCCCCTCAGACTGGCTCCCACCCCATTGATGGGTGACACTGGGTGACCACAGGACAGCAATTACCTTCTCCCTTGGCAGAGATGGGCACTGAGTCGCTGCTCTCTTCTGAAATCTCATCCTCTGGCACACCTTCTTCGTCCACATCTAAGAGAGAGAAAGCAGGACAGTCAGATCAGATGGAACCATTCCTTTCAGGGTGGTGGCCCTTCAGGACACCGTCCTTCCTAAAGACACTGACAAGGTGTAGGAACAAGGGCTGAGCTTTTGGTGCTGTGCCCATCACTGCTCCGAGCCGCAGCCGCTGCGCCTGCCCTGCTGGGGGACGAGGCCGTGGCAGGCGATCTGCTGGCCTGAGCTGCACGGGGTGGGTTTGTGGCGACTGCTCGGTGGCACCACAGCCCTTCCTTCAAAGGGGAGGGGAAGCAGCTGCAGCCAGGCCAGCCGGGAAACAGCCCCTGGGAGAAGGCTCCTACACAAAGCCCTCAGGCGCTTCCCTGTGCGCTCCAGTACAGTCACACCCGTCCCATTCCAGCTGTGGGTTTGCACAGAAGAAACAGAGTACATCCAAAAAGCTGCTGAGTTGGCATCTCCCCCTACACGCAGCACTGGCAAAGGGCAACCAGCACTCCCTGGGACCTCGTGGAGCTTGGAACGAGCCCTGTGGGCAAGCAGAGCTGTGCATGAGCTGAACAAAAGCTCAGCACATGTCACACTGTTCAATCTGCACCCCAAGGTCCGCACAAACCAGCTCTGATCCGCACTGGTAACACTGGGGCAGCAGCTGTGCCGCCTCTCGGCTGCAGCCACAAGCGGAAGCAGAGGCTACACCATCGCTTGCCAGTGCCCGCGAAGTGTGAGACCCAGCACCGCTGCTGCCAGGCTCTGACCGAGCCCTTCCTGCTGGGCAGGACTCCCTGGAGCTCACACCAGCTCCGAGCTCAAGCCCAACCAGCGCTGGCTTGGCAGCTGCATTGGGAGCTGCTCTGACTGTGAATGGCCGGCAGAGACACCTTTGCAAGGGAAAGCGCCCCAGGGCCATCGCCGAGCCCACCTGGTCCCTCTCTGCTTTCTCCATGTCTTCTCCATTGGCCATGGAAGGAGCAACTTGCATTGTGCACAGAAAGAAGATTAAAAGGGAGAGGCTCCTTCCTCCCGCGGACTGACCTGTGTAATCGCTCTCAGGCTGGAGGAAAGAATTGGGCCAAGAAGTCGGGAAGTCGTCAGCTGTGAGAGGATCTAAAGGAAAATTGCAAGGAATGAGCTCTTGGCACAGTGTCCGTGTGTGTTCTTTCAGGGAAAGGGATATCTGGAACTCACCTCCAGGCTTTGCCATGAGCTCCAAACCAACTTCCATCCGATCAGATGGAATAACGTTGCCACCACCCTCGCCTAGAAGTGAGCACAGAGGAGAAACATTTCCATCAGAAGTGAGGATCTGCTCCTGCCCTGGGGAACTGCAGGCGCTGGAAGGGGCTCAGGGAACAACGTGGGAGCCAGACATCGGTGGAGATGTCCACGGACCCCCAAAGCCAGAGGGAAACCACAGCCAAGTTGTCTAAAACACAGCGGGAAGCAGAGACCTGAACCACCAACCCTGAATCCACAGCCCTTCACGGTCACTGCATTCAAGCCAGCCGTGCGGCCTCAAGCTGGGTGTCCAGCTTCCATCTGCGCCTGTCCCCGAGGTGTCTCCCAAAGCCTTCAGACATCGAGTAGCACAAGGGGCTGGACCAGGCTTTACAGCCCCAGCAAAGTCTGCCAGTCTCAGTGACCCCAAACTTCTTGGGCGTCCTCTCTGCCACCCAGGGACGCTCTCCCCTGCCATGACCAGCAGCAAGGGCTGAGCTCCCACAGCTTCTGCCGGCTAGATGCCAATGTCTGCCCAGAACGGCTCTTGGCCAGGATTGGCACGACTAGGGCAGCATCTGCGCTGGGGCTCAGCTGGGACCACAACTGCGGCAGAGACTCTGGACCATCCCTGTGGCTCAGCAGCTCCTGTGGGTGTCTAGGAGCATGTCATGCAGCGAGGCTCCCATCGATCCCTTCCTGCTGGTGTAGGTTCTGGCGTGTCCACACAAGTCTTTAAACCCTCTGCTTCCCAAGCCCTCCGGTTACGAGGGCTGCATACCCACCACGATTGGCTTTCTTCAGCCTGGCAAGGAGTTCCTCCAGCATTTCTGTGAGCTGCTGTGAAGTTTTCATTACTTTGGCTTTGTACTTCGCTCCGTGAAGATCTGAAGGGAAAGGATCCAGTTAAATTTCTCATTACTAAGATCTTGGCAGTGAGCGCTCTGTCAGCCCAGAGCGACAGCCACCCCTGGGATGCCACGGAGGAAGGACGGGATGTCCTCCAGATTCTATGATTCTATGATGCCAGGTGGGCTCCAGCACAGGATCCAGCCAAGAAGCTGGAGCAGGAGCCACATCTGCACCCAAACATCCATGAGAAATTTCCATCGCATCCAAACCAAACAGCAGAACATGAGGGGATTGTGGAACGGGTGGCACACGCGGTGCAGGTCTGTGCTGTCTCACACAGGGGAGGCAGTGCCCCTGTGGGGGCTTTGAGCTGGCAGCTTCCAAAGGAGGCCAAAAGCCATGACGTACCCATGCGATGTCCCTGCACGTCGTCCCTGGGACTCAGTCGGGAAGCTGGAGATTCATCATCTCCAGCCACATCTGTAAACAAACAGAAGAAAGAAGCTCCCATGAAATATTCCAATCTACTTCTTCCAATCAGAACGGTGGTGAATGCAATTCCAAAGAGGGATTGATCCAACACAATGCAGGCACGGAGCTGCCAGGAGAAAGGACTCCCTGGAGCTCACAGCAGCTCTAAGCTCAGCCCCAGGCAGCTCTGCAGCCA
>NW_026527791.1:8689-25978 GCF_017976375.1 Cuculus canorus
CTGGGGACAGAACACTGACTTTTTGGGAGGCAGAACTCCCATTTTTGTGACCAGAATACAGACTTTTGGGGATAGAACTGCCATTCTGGTGGACAGAACACTGATTTTGGGGGTCCGGAACTCCCATTTTTGGAGGCAGGACGTTCATTTCTGAGGTCACAACACCTATCTCTGGTCCAGAGCACCAATAGTTGGCATCAGAACACTGACTTTTGTGGCCAGAACAGTGATTTCTAGGGACAGAAGATGGATATTGAGGGGTCCAGAACATCCATTTTGGAGCAAGTGCACTAACTTTGTGGGCCACAAGTGCCATTGTTGAGGCCAGAACACAGATTTTGGGGTCCAGAAATCCCATCTTTGGTGCCACAAGAATCCCTTTCTGGGGGACAGCCCCATTCCCACACTCCTGGCTTGGATCCCTGCTTTGCTCAGTGCCCACAGAGCACTGATTTTTGGGGGGAGTTGGGAAATGGTTAAGTGAAAAAGGATATGAGAATTTTGAAAAATGGATTGAGGAATGGTTAAGTGAACAAGGACATGATTCAATAGAAAGGCTTTGTGAGACACATATTGTGTAAAGTGGAAACCTTGTTAAACTCTGAGTGTAGATATGGACTGAAAGAACAAGAAGGCATAGAAGAAGGAATTTCTAAGAAGAAACTTTTGAAGGACAAGTGAATCTTTCCCAAGGAAACAGGATGGAGCACTGAGCCCAGCTGTAACTGTAACATACCTGCAAGAAGATACATGAGACTCAAAGTAGCAGTATAGTAATAATGAATTAACAAAGGACATTGAATCAATAATGAATTAACAATAGACAATGAATCAATAAAGAGCAAATAGTTTTAAGTAACTATTTAGTGCTGTAACTGTAACATACCTGCAAGAAAGATACAACTCAAAGTAGCAGTATAGTAATAATGAATTAACAAAGGACACTGAATCAGTAATGAATTAACAATAGACAATGAATTAATAGAGAGTAAATAGTTTAAGTAACTAATAATGTATTCAGTGCTGTAACTGCAACATACCTGCAAGAAGATACATGAAACTCGAAGTAACAATATTGTAATAATGAATTAATAACGGACAATGAATCAACAATGAATTAACAAAGAGCAAATAGTTTTAAGTAACTAATCATGTATAAGTTGTAACAAAGCATTAAGGCATATAGCATAAATCACAAAGCACAAAGCATCTTTTGAATGTTAGGGTATATAATCCGGGCTGATTTTGAATAAAGTTGAAGCTTGCTTTATCACTCATATTGAGTCGTTCGATTGCTTCCCTCGCCGTCGCAGAGGAACACCCACTTTTTGTGCAAGGACACCGACTTTTCGGCCAGAACTCTGACTTTTGGGGCCAGAACCCTTTCTTTTGGGGGCTAGAACGCCAATTTTAGAGGCAGAAACACCATTTTGGGACAAGAACTCCAAATTTGGGGGTCAGAACACTGATTTTTTGAGGCCACAACAGTGTTTTAAGATGCCGAACTGATTTGGGAGGCAGAACACTGATTTGGGAGGCAGAACCCTTTTGGGAGGGGAGAGGGGCAGACCCCCTGGCTTTGACCTCTCCTCTCCTCAGTTCCCACAGCCCCCTGAGTGGGGCCAGAACTGCCATTTTGGGGGCCACAACACCCATTTTTTAAGGTCAGATCACCTATTCTTGGGGCCAGAACTCAGATTTTTAGGGCTAGAACACTGCTTTTTAGCATGAGAACTCCCATTTTGGGGGCCAGAAGAACCAGTTTGGGGCCAGAGTCCCCATTCCCAGACCCCTGGCTTGGATCTCTGTTTTTCTCAGTGCCCACGGCCCTCGTCTGGCCGGGCCCTCTGTCTGGGCCAGAACTCCATTCTTGGGGACAGAACTCCCATTCTTGGGGCCAGAACACTGATTTTTGGGAGCACAACTCCCATTTTTGTGACCAGAATACAGACTTTTGGGGCTAGAACTCCCATTCTGGTGGACAGAACACTGATTTGGGGTCCGGATCTCCTATTTTTGGAGGCAGAACGTTCATTTCTGAGGTCAGAACAACTATTTCCCCTTCTTTTTAGCATGAGAACTCCCATTTTGGGGGCCAGAAGACCCAGTTTGAAGCCAGAGCCCCCATTCCCTGATCCCTGCCTTGGATTTCTCCTTTTCTCAGTGTCCACAGCCCTCTGGCTGGGCCAGAACACTGACTTTTTGGGAGGCAGAACTCCCATTTTTGTGACCAGAATAGAGACTTTTGGGGATAGAACTCCCATTCTGGTGGACAGAACACTGATTTTGGGGGGCCGGAACTCCCATTTTTGGAGGCAGGACGTTCATTTCTGAGGTCAGAACACCTATCTCTGGTCCAGAGCACCAATAGTTGGCATCAGAACACTGACTTTTGTGGCCAGAACAGTGATTTCTAGGGACAGAAGACGGATATTGAGGGGTCCAGAACATCCATTTTGGAGCAAGAGCACTAACTTTGTGGGCCACAAGTGCCATTGTTGAGGCCAGAACACAGATTTTGGGGTCCAGAAATCCCATCTTTGGTGCCACAAGAATCCCTTTCTGGGGGACAGCCCCATTCCCAGACTCCTGGCTTGGATCCCTGCTTTGCTCAGTGCCCACAGAGCACTGATTTTTGTGGGCAAGAACACCCATTTTTGAGCAAGGACACTGACTTTTAGGCCAGAACAGCGATTTTTCAAGGCCCGAACACTGATTTTGGAGGCAGAAAACCCATTTTGGGACAAGAACTCCAAACTTGGGGGTCAGAACACTGATTTTTGAGGCCACAACAGTGTTTTAGATGCCAGAACACTGATTTGGGAGGCAGAACCCTTTTGGGAGGGGAGAGGGGCAGACCCCCTGGCTTTGACCTCTCCTCTCCTCAGTTCCCACAGCCCCCTGAGTGGGGCCAGAACTGCTCCCTGAGTGGGGCCACAACACCCATTTTTAGGTCAGATCACCTATTCTTGGGGCCAGAACTCAGATTTTTAGGGCTAGAACACTGCTTTTTAGCATGAGAACTCCCATTTTGGGGGCCAGAAGACCCAGTCTGGGGCCAGAGCCCCCATTCCCACACCCTGCCTTGGATCTCTGCTTTTTCTCAGTGTCCACAGCCCTCTGGCTGGGCCAGAACACTGATTTTGGGAGCACAACTCCCATTTTTGTGACCAGAATACAGACTTTTGGGGCTAGAACTTCCCATTCTGGTGGACAGAACACTGATTTGGGGTCCAGATCTCCTATTTTGGAGGCAGGACGTTCATTTCTGAGGTCAGAACAACTATTTCCCCTTCTTTTTAGCATGAGAACTCCCATTTTGGGGGCCAGAAGACCCAGTTTGAAGCCAGAGCCCCCATTCCCTGATCCCTGCCTTGGATTTCTCCTTTTCTCAGTGTCCACAGCCTTCTGGCTGGGCAGAACACTGACTTTTTGGGAGGCAGAACTCCCATTTTTGTGACCAGAATAGAGACTTTTGGGGATAGAACTCCCATTCTGGTGGACAGAACACTGATTTTGAGGGGCCAGAGCTCCCATTTTTTGGAGGCAGGACGTTCATTTCTGAGGTCAGAACACCTATCTCTGGTCCAGAGCACCAATAGTTGGCATCAGAACACTGACTTTTGTGGCCAGAACAGTGATTTCTAGGGACAGAAGATGGATATTGAGGGGTCCAGAACATCCATTTTGGAGCAAGTGCACTAACTTTGTGGGTCACAAGTGCCATTGTTGAGGCCAGAACACAGATTTTGGGGTCCAGAAATCCCATCTTTGGTGCCACAAGAATCCCTTTCTGGGGGACAGCCCCATTCCCACACTCCTGGCTTGGATCCCTACTTTGCTCAGTGCCCACAGAGCACTGATTTTTGGGGGCAAGAACACCCATTTTTGAGCAAGGGCACTGACTTTTAGGCCAGAACAGCAATTTTTCAGGGCCAGAACCCTTTCTTTTGGGGCCCGAACACTGATTTTAGAGGCAGAAAACCCATTTTGGGACAAGAACTCCAAACTTGGGGGTCAGAACACTGATTTTTGAGGCCACAACATTGTTTTTGAGGCCAGAACACTGATTTGGGAGGCAGAACCCTTTTGGGAGGGGAGAGGGGCAGACCCCCTGGTTTTGACCTCTCCTCTCCTCAGTTCCCACAGCCCCCTGAGTGCGGCCAGAACTGCCCCCTGAGTGGGGCCACAACACCCATTTTTAGGTCAGATCACCTATTCTTGGGGCCAGAACTCAGATTTTTAGGGCTAGAACACTGCTTTTTAGCATGGGAACTCCCATTTTGGGGGCCAGAAGACCCAGTTTGAGGCCAGCGCCCCATTCTCCCCTGATCCACTGGCCTTGGATTTTCTTACTTTTCTCAGTGTTCCACAAGCCTCTCTGGCTGGGCCATCACACTCCCATTTTTGGTGTCTCTACGAACTCCGCATTTTTGTGACCAGAATACGAGACTTTTGGGGATAAGAACTCCCATTTCTGGTGGACAGAACACTCTATCTTGGAGGCCCAGAACTCCCATTGTTCTGTGGACAGAACACTCATTTTTCGGGAGCCCAGAACTTCCCATTTTTGTGACCAGAATAACAGACTGTTGGGGCTAGGAACTCCCATTCTGTTGGACAGAACACACTGATTTGGGGGTCCAGATCTCCTATTTTTGGAGGCAGACGTTCATTTCTGAGGTCAGAACACCTATTTCCCCTGCTTTTTAGCATGAGAACTCCCATTTTGGGGGCCAGAAGACCCAGTTTTGAAGCCAGAGCCCCATTCCCAGACCCCTGCCTTGGATTCTGCTTTTCTCAGTGTCCACAGCCTTCTGGCTGGGCCAGAACTCCCATTCTTGGGGACAGAACTCCCATTCCTGGGGACAGAACACAGATTTTTGGGAGCACAACTCCCATTTTTGTGACCAGAATACAGACTTTTAGAGACAGAACTCCCATTTCTGTGGACAGAACACTCATTTGGGAGCCAGAACTCCCATTTTTCTGGACAGAACAATGACTTTTTGGGAGGCAGAACTCCCATTTTTGTGACCAGAACACAGACTTTTGGGGCTAGAACTCCCATTCTGGTGGACAGAACACTGATTTGGGGGTCCAGATCTCCTATTTTTGGAGGCAGGACGTTCATTTCTGAGGTCAGAACACTTATTTCCCCTGCTTTTTAGCATGAGAACTCCCATTTTGGGGGCCAGAAGACCCATTTTGAAGCCAGAGCCCCCATTCCCAGACCCCTGCCTTGGATTTCTGCTTTTCTCAGTGTCCACAGCCTTCTGGCTGGGCCAGAACTCCCATTCTTGGGGACAGAACTCCCATTCCTGGGGACAGAACTTTTGGGAGTAGAACTCCCATTTTTGTGACCAGAATACAGACTTTTGGGGATAGAACTCCCATTCTGGTGGACAGAACACTGATTTTGGGGGGCCGGAACTCCCATTTTTGGAGGCAGGACGTTCATTTCTGAGGTCAGAACACCTATCTCTGGTCCAGAGCACCAATAGTTGGCATCAGAACACTGACTTTTGTGGCCAGAACAGTGATTTCTAGGGACAGAAGATGGATATTGAGGGGTCCAGAACATCCATTTTGGAGCAAGTGCACTAACTTTGTGGGCCACAAGTGCCATTGTTGAGGCCAGAACACAGATTTTGGGGTCCAGAAATCCCATCTTTGGTGCCACAAGAATCCCTTTCTGGGGGACAGCCCCATTCCCAGACTCCTGGATTGGATCCCTGCTTTGCTCAGTGCCCACAGAGCACTGATTTTTGGGGAGAAGAACACCGACTTTTGGGCCAGAACACTGTTTTTAGAGGCAGACAACCTATTTTGGGGCAAGAACTCCAAATCTGGGGGTCAAAACACTGATTTTTGAGGCCACAACAGTGTTTTTGATGCCAGAACACTGATTTGGGAGGCAGAACCCTTTTTGGGAGGGGAGAGGGGCAGACCCCCTGGCTTTGACCTCTCCTCTCCTCTGTTCCCACAGCCCCCTGAGTGGGGCCAGAACTGCCATTTTGGGGGCCACAACACCCATTTTTAGGTCAGATCACCTATTCTTGGGGCCAGAACTCAGATTTTTAGGGCTAGAACACTGCTTTTTAGCATGAGAACTCCCATTTTGGGGGCCAGAAGACCCAGTTTGGGGCAGAGCCCCCATTCCCACACCCCTGGCTTGGATCTCTGCTTTTCTCAGTGTCCACAGTCCTCTGGCTGGGCCAGAACACTGATTTCTGGGAGCACAACTCCCATTTTTGTGACCAGAATACAGACTTTTGGGGCTAGAACTCCCATGCTGGTGGACAGAACACTGATTTGGGGGGGCCGGAACTCCCATTTTTGGAGGCAGGATGTTCATTTCTGAGGTCAGAACACCTATTTCCCCTGCTTTTTAGCATGAGAAATCCCATTTTGGGGGCCAGGAGACCCAGTTTGAAGCCAGAGCCCCCATTCCCAGACCCCTGCCTTGGATTTCTCCTTTTCTCAGTGTCCACAGCCCTCTGGCTGGGCCAGAACACTGATTTTTGGGAGCACAACTCCCATTTTTGTGACCAGAATACAGACTTTTGGGGATAGAACTCCCATTTCTGTGGACAGAACACTCATTTGGGAGCCAGAACTCCCATTTTTCTGGACAGAACAACGACTTTTTGGGAGCCAGAACTCCCATTGTGACCAGAATACAGACTTTTGGGGCTAGAACTCCCGTTCTGGTGGACAGAACACTGATTTGGGGGTCCAGATCTCCTATTTTTGGAGGCAGGACGGTCATTTCTGAGGTCAGAACACCTATTTCTGGTCCAGAGCACCATTAGTTGGCATCAGAACACTGACTTTTGTGGCCAGAACAGTGATTTCTAGGGACAGAAGATGGATATTCAGGGGTCCAGAACATCCCATCTTTGATGCCACAAGAATCCCTTTCTGGGGGACAGCCCCATTCCCAGACTCCTGGCTTGGATCCCTGCTTTGCTCAGTGCCCACAGAGCACTCATTTTTGGGGGCAAGAACACACATTTTTATGGAAGAACACCGAATCTTGTGCCAGAACACCAATTTTACAGCCGGAAAACCTATTTTGGGGCAAGAGCACCAAATTTGGGCATCCGAACACTGATTTTTGAGGCCAGAACACTGATTTAGGGGACACAATACTTTATGGGATGGGAGAGGGGCAGACCCCCCGCCTTTGACCTCTCCTTCCCTCTGTTCCCACAGCCCCCTGAGTGGGGCCTCAACACCCATTTTTAGGTCAGATCACCTATTCTTGGGGCCAGAACTCAGATTTTTAGGGCTAGAACACTGATTTTTAGCATGAGAACTCCCATCTTTGGTGCCACAAGTCCCCTTTTGGGGTCACAGCCCCCCATTGCCAGGCTCCTGGCTTTGATCCCTGTGTAACAAACAGGCTAGTCAGCATTTCTGTCTTGAGGGGATTGGAGATCCAAATGTATTGGTACCTGAGTTTTGGAAGCCATGGGGTCCAGTGTCTTCTTTCTTTGGCGGCACCAGCTTCTCTGTGGTGTGAGGTTCAGCAGAGGGGCAGTGCTGCGCCCCCTCCCTCTGCCCACGGCACTGCCGGGGCCGATCCTTCTGGAAAGACAAGTGGCAAACCCGCCCCCTCCCCGCCCCCAACACGTGTTGATGGGAGGGCAGATGGGCCCTGTTGTTAACTGCTTTCTGCCCAAATGTAACCGAGGGGAGGGGAGCCGGCGCCCGGCCCGCCTGTGCCTACACGCAGCCCTGCCTCAGCCCTGCGCCCAGCGCCCCGTGCCTTCAGCTGCTGACTTGATGCCACAAGACAGACAGAGTTGATAGTCTCGGAATTCTCATTGCCAGAGTCTCTTTAGAACACCCCAATTCCCAGACCCCTGGCTGTGACCCCTGCTTGACTCAGTCTCCACAGCCTCCTGGTTGCGGCCACAATACATATTTGGGGGGGCCATAACACCGATTTTTAAGGCCAAAATACCCATTTTGGGGGGGCCAGAACACCGATTTTTGGGGCCAAAGGACCAATTCTTGCATCCAGAATACAGACCTTTGGGGCTAGAACTCCCAGTTTTGTGCATAGAACACCGATTTTGGGGCCAGAACTCCCATTTTTGGGAGCAGGACATTGAGTTTTGAGGTCAGAACACCTATTTGTGGTCCAGAGCACCAATCTTTGGCATCGGAACACTGATTTTGGGGGACAGCACGCACATTTTTGGGGAAAGAACATAGATTTTGAGGGGACCAGAAAACCAATTTTGGAGCAAGTGCATTAACTTTTAGGGCCAGAAGTGCCATTTTTGAGGCCAGAACACTGATTTTTTGGGGCCAGAACCCTTTCTTTTGGGGTCAGAACACCAATTTTAAGGGCAGAAAACCTATTTTGGGGCAAGAGTACCAAATTTGGGGGTCAGAACACTGACGGTAATTCATATTTTCATGGCTAGGACCCTGATTTTTGATGCCAGAACACTGATCCGGGGAGCAGAACACTTTGGGGGGTGGGGATGGGGGGGCAGACCCCCTGGCTTTGACTTCTCTTTTCCTCAGTTCCCCCAGCCCCGAGTGGGGCCAGAACTGCCACTCTGGGGGCCAAACCTGTCATTTTGGGGGGCAGGCTCCCCTATTTCTTTTGGCCAGGACTCTACTATTTGTGGCCAGAACACCAGTTTTAGGCCCAGAACACCACTATTTTGGGCCAGAACTGCCATTTTTGAGGCTACAAGACAGATTCTGGGGGACAGAGCTCCCATTTTTTAAGGCCAGAACATGGATTTTGGGGGCCAGAACACGGATTACAAAAATACACACAACCCTGGCCCACATATACAAGTACAGTCCTGGGATTAACATCTCGATGGATCTCAAAGTGACAGATACTTTGCTCAGAGTCGAGGCAGTTGTCTTGAGCATCGATTGCATTATTTAGCAAATGAATCCTTGTTGTTCTCGTGTAATGCAAGATTCTAAATTTACAGTTTGCCATTTCCCGTTCACTATTTGTGCCCATGTTATATGGTCAGAAGGATAGAGCACAGTTTTATCATGGCTTAATCCTAATGCAATGATGGAGTGGATTACATATATCGAAGAGTTACGTATGGTAAACACAAAGGCTGTGGCTGTAGTAGTGATGGGCTCAGAGGTGGAATTTACCAGGGTCTACCAGGATTGAAGCTTCCTCTCTAAGTCAGTGGCACTGTCCCAAACCACTTTCCAGATTTCAGTGGGGAAGTACCCTCACCACCTTCTCTTATCATTAAGGCGGCCACTGATTGCATCCATAATTGTGCCTGTATACAACCAAGGGCCAAAGAAACGTTTTCTTGGATCACACTGAGTGCAGTTCCTATTAATTCGTGGTCTTGTTCCTCCACCTTTTCCCACTTTGGTAACATTTCTGATAGTCAACCCCATTTAGGACCTCCAATCCTGTCTCCAGCACTCCGCTTAGGCCCTGGAAATTAGGAAAATGAGAGCATGCTGGTTGAATTTCAGAAATATTAATTTGCATTAGCAGTTCAACGCGTTTAAGAGGCCATTCTGGGTTGAACAGCATTTGCTGTTGGCCTGTATTCCTGATTATATGGACCATTCTCATCAATTCTGAGTTGTAACAGGCTTAGCTATAATATTGATTTTAAATTGGAATGAGAGCCCAATGGTACCATAGGCCCAGAGACAAACCACCCTAACGGTCTGTACTAATGTAAAATTATGCCAACAGTCCAATTCATTGGATTTCTGGACCATAAAATCTGTGTTCTGGCCTCAACAATGGCACTGTGGCCCACAAAGTTAGTGCACTTGCTCCAAAATGGATGTTCTGGACCCATCACTATCCAATCTTCTGTCCCTAGAAATCACCTGTTCTGGCCACAAAAAGTCAGTGTTCTGATGCCAACTATTGGTTGCTCTGGACCAGAAATAGGTGTTCTGACCTCAGTAAATGAACGTCCTGCCTCCAAAATGGGGAGTTACCGGCCCCCCAAAATCAGTGTTTCTGTCCACCAGAATGGGAGTTCTATCCCCAAAAGTCTGTATTTGTGGTGACAATAATGGATGTTCTGGCTCCAAAAAAGTCATTGTTCTGTCCAGAAAAATGGGAGTTCTGGCTCCCAAATGAGTGTTTCTGTCCACAGAAATGGGAGTCTAGACCCAAAAGTCTGTATTCTGGTCACAACAATGGGAGTTGTGCTCCCCAAAAATCAGTGTTCACTGTCCCCAGGAATGGGAGTTGTGTCCCCAGGAATGGGGAGTTCTGGCCCAGCCAGAAGGCTGTGGACACTGAGAAAAGCAGAAATCCAAGGCAGGTGTCTGGGAATGGGAGCTCTGGCTTCAAAATGGGTCTTCTGGCCCCCCAAATGGGAGTTCTCATGCTAAAAAGCAGGGGAAATAGGTGTTCTTACCTCAGAAATCAACGTCCTGCCTCCAAAAATAGGAGATCTGGACCCCCAAATCAGTGTTCTGTCCACCAGAATGGGAGTTCTAGCCCCAAAAGACTTATTCTGGTCACAAAAATGGGAGTTCTGGCTCCCAAAAAGTCAGTGTTCTGTCCAGAAAAATGGGAGTTCTGGCTCCCAAATGAGTGTTCTGTCACAGAAATGGGAGTTCTCTCCCCAAAAGTCTGTATTCTGGTCACAAAAATGGGAGGTGTGCTCCCAAAAATCAGTGTTCTGGCCCAGCCAGAGGGCTGTGGACACTGAGAAAAGCAGAGATCCAAGGCAGGGGTCTGGGAATGGGGGCTCTGGCCCCAAACTGGGTCTTCTGGCCCCCCAAATGGGAGTTCTCGTGCTAAAAAGCAGTGTTCTAGCCCTAAAAATCAGAGTTCTGGCCCCAAGAATAGGTGGTCTGACCTAAAAATGGGTGTTGTGGCCCCCAAAATGGCAGTTCTGTCCCACTCAGGGGGCTGTGGGAACTGAGGAGAGGAGAGGTCAAAGCCAGGGGGTCTGCCCCTCTCCCCTCCCAAAAAGGGTTCTGCCTCCCAAATCAGTGTTCTGGCATCAAAAACACTGTTGTGGCCTCAAAAATCAGTGTTTTTGACCCCCAGATTTGGAGTTCTTGCCCCAAAATAGGATTTCTGCCTCTAAAATCAGTGTTCTGGCCCAAAAGTCGGTGTTCTTGCCCCCAAAAATCAGTGCTCTGTGGGCACTAAGCAAAGCAGGGATCCAAGCCAGGAGTCTGGGAATGGGGCTGTCCCGCAGAAGGGGATTCTTGTGGCACCAAAGATGGGATTTCTGGACCCCAAAATCTGTGTTCTGGCCTGAAAAATGTCACTTGTGGCCACAAAGTTGTAGTGCACTTGCTCCAAAATGGATGTTCTGGACCCTCAATATCCGTCTTCTGTCCCTAGAAATCACTGCTCTGGCCACAAAAGTCAGTTTTGTTCATGATGCCAACTATTGGTGTCTCTGGCACCAGAGATAGGTGTTCTGACCTCAGAAAATGAACGTCCTTGCCCTCCAAAAATGGAGTTCCAGGCCCCCCAAAATCAGTGTTTCTGTCCACCAGAATGGAGTTCTATCCCCAAAAGTCTGTATTGTGGTCGACAAATATGGAGTTCTGGCTCCCAAAAATCAGTGTTCTGTCCAGAAAAATGGGAGTTCTGGCTCCCAAATGAGTGTTCTGACCTCAGAAATGGGAGTTCTATCCCTAAAAGTCTGTATTCTGGTCACAAAAATGGGAGTTGTGCTCCCAAAAATCAGTGTTCTGTCCCCAGGAATGGGAGTTCTGTCCCCAAGAATGGGAGTTCTGGCCCAGCCAGAGGGCTGTGGACACTGAGAAAAGCAGAAATCCAAGGCAGGTGTCTGGGAATGGGAGTCTCCTGGCTGCCCAAACTTGGGTCTTCTGGCCCCCAGAATGGAGTTCTCATGCTAAAAAAGCAGGAAATAGGTGTTCTGACCTCAGTCAATGAACGTCCTGCCTCCAGAAATAGGAGATCTGGACCCCCAAATCAGTGTTCTGTCCACCAGAATGGGAGTTCTAGCCCCAAAAGTCTGTATTCTGGTCACAAAAATGGGAGTTGTGCTCCCAAAAAGTCAGTGTTCTGTCCAGAAAAATGGGAGTTCTGGCTCCCAAATGAGTGTTCTGACCTCAGAAATGGGAGTTCTATCCCTAAAAGTCTGTATTCTGGTCACAAAAATGGGAGGTGTGCTCCCAAAAATCAGTGTTCTGGCCCAGCCAGAGGGCTATGGACACTGAGAAAAGCAGAGATCCAAGCCAGGGGTGTGGGAATGGGGGCTCTGGCCCCAAACTGGGTCTTCTGGCCCCCAAAATGGGAGTTCTCATACTAAAAAGTAGTGTTCTAGCCCTAAAAATCTGAGTTCTGGCCCCAAGAATAGGTGATCAGACCTAAAAATGGGTGTTGTGGCCCCCAAAATGGCAGTTCAGGTCTCTGCTTCCAGCTGTGTTTTAGACAACTTGGCTCTGGTTTCCTTCTGGCTTTGTGGGGTCTTTGGACTCTTCCCTGCCTCTGGTGAAAGTGCCCAGGACATGGTGACCAGAGTTTGGGGTTCAGTCCACTGTGTGTGTCTGTGACCCTTTCCGTGTGATGGAGGTGGCAGGATGGGACATGCTTCTCCCAATGGCTCTTTCCCACCGGAACTGGCTGCACCTTCTCCCTGTCCCCCCGTTTACCATAATCTTGTGGTGTTTGTGTAACAAGGAGATCCCATGTGATCTCCAGACCTCTCGGCACCTCATGTGTTGCTCTTCATGGGAAGACTGGGAAGTGTCCAGCACTAAAGTTTTCCTCCATGAATGACAGACACAAGTTTTGGACTGGTGATGAGGTGCAGCCCCAAATGCCCCGGCTTTCTTTCTACACATTATTGATGTCCTTTGCCTCCTGAAGATACTGAGTTCCTGCTGAGGAACGGTTACTTGAATTCAGCTGACCCTCTTTCTTTCTGAAGAGATGGACCGTGAGACCGCTGAAGAGGAGGCAGTGCCAGGCTCTGATGAAAACATGGAAGCAAGACAATCGCCAGACATGCCAGGTAATTGCTGCCCCTCAGTCACCCAGTGCCATCTCTCAAGAACCCTGTGGGTTCGCAGGCTCTTCCCAGGTGCCGCCACTGCACATGGTGTCTCCGCCAAACTGTTAACATGGAGCAGCTCTTCCCAAAGAAGCCAGGAGCTCTGGAGACAACCGTCATCACAGTGGGTCTGGAAGATCCCAGAGCTCCGCTGGCTTTAAATCCAGCTGCTCAGCCCCCGGCCCAGACTGTGGCAGCAGCCGTGGTGGCAGCAGCTGCAGCAGCACAGTGTGAGTGCAGTGGCCGGAGCCGTGGGGAGCAGGTAAATGGGCAGCACTGGCACAGCCTTCATGGGACAATGAGCTCTTCTCCCCAGGCAGTGGGGATGATGGCTTTTTCCTCTTCCAGTGCTTTAGCAAAGACTTCCTCTCTGTGTGAGAGTACTGCTGTGAAACAGCCCTGAGAGCGATTACACAGGTCAGTCCGTGGGAGGAAGGAGCCTCTCCCTTTTAATCTTCTTCCCGTGCACAATGCAAGTTGCTCCTTCCATGGCCAATGGAGAAGACACGGAGAAGAGCAGAGAGGGACCAGGTGGGCTCGGGGATGGCCTTGGGGCGCTTTCCCTTGCCAAGTTGCCTCTGCCGCCACGTCACAGCCAGAGCAGCTCCCAGTGCAGCTGCCAAGCCAGCGCTGGTTGGGCTTGAGCTCGGAGCTGGTGTGAGCTCCAGGGAATCCTGCCCAGCAGGAAGGGCTCCGTCAGAGCCTGGCAGCAGTGGTGCTGGGTCTCACACTTCGCGGGCACTGGCAAGCGATGGTGTAGCCTCTGTTTCCGCTTGTGGCTGCAGCTGAGAGGCGACGCAGCTGCTGCCCCAGTGTTACCAGTGCGGATGAGAGCTGGTTTGTGCAGAGCTGGTTTGGTAAGACACAAGGGGTGCAGATTGAACAGTGTGACATGTGCTCAGCTTTTGTTCAGCTCATGCACAGCTCTGCTTGCCCACAGGGCTCGTTCCAAGCTCCACGAGGTCCCAGGGAGTGCTGGTTGCCCTTTGCCAGTGCTGCGTGTTGGGGGAGATGCCGACTCAGCAGCTTTTTGGATGTACTCTGTTTCTTCTGTGCAAACCCACAGCTGGAATGGGACGGGTGTGACTGTACTGGTGCGGACAGGGAAGCGCCTGAGGGCTTTGTGTAGGAGCCTTCTCCCAGGGGCTGTTTCCCTGCTGGCCTGGCTGCAGCTGCTTCCCCTCCCCTTTGAAGGAAGGGCTGTGGCGTCACCGAGCGGTCGGAGCAGTGATGGGCACAGCACCAAAAGCTCAGCCCTTGTTCCTACACCTTGTCAGTGTCTTTGGGAAGGATGGTGTCCTGAAGGGCCACCACCCTGAAGGGAATGGTTCCATCTGATCTGACTGTCCTGCTTTCTCTCTCTTAGAGGTGGACAAAGAAGGTGTGCCAGAGGACGAGATTTCAGAAGAGAGCAGCGACTCAGTGCCCATCTCTGCCAAGGGAGAAGGTAATTGCTGTCCTGTGGTCACCCAGTGTCACCCATCAATGGGGTGGGAGCCAGTCCGAGGGGAGGGAGAGTTGAGGGTAGCCCTCACTCCTGCAGTTTGGTCTGTTTTGTCCATGTGTTCGGTCCGTGTCCCTCAAAGGAGCAAGGGGCCAAGCAGCCGCGCTCCCTACGAGCTTTCCTGGACGCCCGATTTTGGGTACAGTGGGACAACCTGTCCCAAAGGCTGGGAACGAGCCTGCAGGCACCAGTGCTGGAGGGAAACAGAGAACGTCCTGGCCGTGCCAAATGTGCTGCGAGCTCTCCAGAGGGTCACAGGACAGAATGACATTCCCAATTGCTCCTCCAGGTGTGGGCAGCGAGACAACTCCAAGCATTCACAAGAATGCTGCAGGTGTTCAAAATGAACAAATATACTTCATCATAGCTGTAGCAGGAATGCTGGGATCGCTGCCATTTGTCTTCTCGGCGTGCTGCTTCGTCATCTGGCTGTGGACGAAGAGAGCAAAGTGAGTTCCTGATTCCTTGCCTTGCTTCCTTCAAGGGCTGCTTGTAGCCACGAGGCATCCCTGCTCGTGGGTAGCAGTGAGTGAGGGGTTGGCTAAAACACTCTGCTGAGGTTTCTGCTGCTCTCGCGTGCTTTAATTGGTGTCTGAACTCCCGTGCCCTCTCGGGAGCCCACTCTGACTGGAGCCAGGGTTGGCTCGAGCTGACCGTGCCTGGACAGGAGCAGCCCCGGGAGCGAGAGACGTGGGCAAAGCCAGGTTGAGACGAGAAAGAGCAGGGGCTGAGATTGCCCTGGAAAGCGAGATGCGCACTAGCGTCTGCTGCTCCCCAGGGAACCTTCCCAGCGGAATTCCCTTGCTCAATGGTGCCATCAGGTGCTGTAGTCCCCTTCAGTCACGCTGTGCCAGCAGATCCCAGTCAGTTGGGGAATGGTTTGAGGAATGGTTACGTGAACAAGGACATGATTCAATAGAAAAACTTTGTAAGACACCTATTGTATAAATGGAAACCTTGTTAAACTCTGAGTGTGGATATGGACTGAAAGAACAGTAAGAATGCAAGGAGGAACCTCTAAGAAGAAACTTCTGAAGGACAAGCGAATCTTTTCCCAGGGAACAGGACGGAACATTGAGCCCAACTGTAACTGCAATGTAACTGCAAGAAGATAAACAGAGCTCGAAGTAACAGCATAGCAACAATGAATCAATAGGGGACAAATAGTTTTAGTAACTAATCATGTATAAACTATAACAAAGCACAATGCATCTTTGAATGTTAAGGTATATAATCCGGGTTGATTCTGAATAAAGTTGAAGCTTGCTTTATCACTCATATTGAGTCGTTCGATTGCTTCCCTCGCCTGTCAACACCAGCCCAGGCTGGGAAGCTGTGCCAGCTCTGTGCCATGGAGGAGAGTCCCTGTGCCCCACCTGCAGTCTTTTCTCTCTACAGATCCCTCTCCGAGGCTTCAGAAGCCCGGATGGAAAATGGCCAGCTGACTCCAGTCAGAGCTCAAAACCAAATGGCCCCTGCAGCCCCCTACTCAGACCAGCCCCGCAACCCGAAGATGAAGACCTGTTACTTCTCTTTCTTCCAGAACGGAAAGTTAAGGGAACGCTTCCAGTCAGGCTTCTAAAGAACAAAGTCAATAAAACAGAAAAAATACTCTCTGACCTAGAGGAGGCCAGGAGGTGCTGCAGTGTGATATTAGTAAACTGGGGCTCCTGGGTGATATTAGTAAACACCTTTTGTGGTTTTGAAGTATCCGGAATCTTTAAAAAGGCCTTTTTTGCCTCCTCACGGGTCGCCTCAAGGGCCTCCCGTGGAATTCGAACCTGATCCACAGGGTTAATATACTGGCCCGTGCCTGTGAGTTGTTCTATAGTCAACGTGGCTAAATCAGCATTATCACGACCAGCATAGGTTAGGATAAGAGCCCGCAAGCCCCCCCTCCAGTTAGATTCCCACAACGAATATTGTGAAGGAGATAACAACAACTGTGCCAAAGATTTTAAATCATGGGGGGTCATAACATAGGTGTCAAAAACAGAAGACAATAGACTCGCAAAATACGGTGAAGAAAGACCATGCTCAGCTACTGTACGACGCAATTCTTTGATGACAGAAAAGGAAAGAGCCTCCCACTGAGCTCCCCGTCCGTGATATATGACAGGGGCTACAATAGTTTTTGCAACTTCAAAGTCCCCCTCCTTTATAGCTTCACGTTTGATGTTACTCCACACATCATGTGGATCAGGGGGATAAAGGTCCGGCTCCCTTTCAGGATTCACTGGTCCCGGATCAAAGGGATCCTCCTCGGGAGGATACCCAGCGGCATACACTTCCATTGGTGCGGTAGGTTTCTTTCTCTCTGGCAGGGATGGGGCTAAAATCATAGAATCCTCTTCTCCCTCTGAGTGATCTCGGGGTGGGCTGTCTTGAGCTTTTACAGCCTCAAAGATACTCCTCCACCATGGGAGCATACGCAGTGCCTCGTTATTCCCTGTAGATGCCGCATCCCATAATTTTACCCCTACTTCATCCCAGAGTTCCCGCGTAAAGACAGTAGACGCGGTTGCGTGGGGTATCTTTTCCTGAACCAATTTAAGTATTGCTTTAAGATCATGCCCAGAAATATCTTTACCATGATTCTTAAGAAGGGCTTTCATGAGTTCATATACGTCTCTCTCGGGGATAGACATCTGACTCCCCATGTTTCCCACGGCTCACCTCTCTCCTCCAGAGGGATTGTTCCGGGCCAGGATCCTGCTTCCTTTCAGCAGCTCATTCAAAGTTCCGAGGGACTCG
>NW_026527792.1:0-25614 GCF_017976375.1 Cuculus canorus
GACTAATCCATGTTTTACTAATTTTCAGTTAAAATCCTCACCAGTGGCTGCTGGCTCTGTTCGTGTTGTGCTCTCTCCTTTTGCTGTCACTGCGAGCTCTCCAAATCTTGTGTGTGGGAGCCTTTTCTGCCATTCCTTGATGCTGCCTGCTTTGTTTGGGCTGTTAGAGCGTGCCTTAAAGTGCAGAGGAGTTGTATGCTCTTGGATTTTTATCCCTGCTCTTCGTGTGGTCGGTGTTGCTCCTCTGCGTGCTGCGGTAAAGCTCTCTGGAGATGTGACTGTTTCCGGCTGCCTGAGTAAAGCCTCCCCTGTGGTCAGAGTCCCTTGTCGCAGGGGTTTTGGAGGTGGTGGCACTCCCCAGCCTGTCTGAGGGGCTGCAGTGCAGGGGCCTGGGCTTCCCAGGACAGCCAGCCTGCCCGCTGCAGGAGGGAGAGGGACGTGGGCAACAGCTTCTTCTTCTTCTGGGAGCCTCACGGGATCAGAGTTCTTCCTTAGCTCCTCCATGCTTCAAAAGAGGGCAGGAATACCGTAGCAGGAGTAGGAGTTGTATCCTCTTGGATTTTATCCTCTGCTCTTCGTGTGGTCGGTGTTGCTCCTCTGCGTGCTGCGGTAAAGCTCTGTTCCTGTGGAGGGCGAGGAGGCACTTGTGGCTGTGGGTTCCCCAGGTTAAGCCAGGAGAGCCAGGTGCCCCCATCTCCTCTGCCCCTGCTTCTCTCCTGCATTGTGTTCATTTGCTCTCAACCCAGTGAAAGCAGAGGAATTTCCCACCATCAGGCCTGTGTCTGTAACTCGCCGTTCCTCTGTGCTCTCTTCAGGGGTTTAACAAAGTTGGAGAAGCGGAGGTCACCCTGCGGAACAGTGGGAAGGTGGGATTCACCTATGCAGTGTTGAGCCCCAGCGTGGCCACTGCAGGCTGCCCGCGGCCCCGCGAGCCCCTGGTCCTGCCCAGCACGGTGAGTGTGGAGGAGGAACAAGTGCTTAAGCCTGGCCTCATGTCCGGCTGCCCAGGAGGGGCTATAGGAAAAAAGATGGGAAAACAAACGGGAAAAGAAAAGGAGAACTCCCAGGAGGTGGTGGGAGAGGCAGGGCCGTAAGCAGTCGCTGCTGGAGACAGAGGGGGCCAAGGCAGCGCAGCCCTGAGCGGCCTGAGCTGGCGGGTGGCTCCGCTGTCCCACAGCAGGTGTTGGTGGGAGGCACGAGCGCTTTGGCTGCTGTGGAGCGCGGCTGCTGAGCTCTCTGCTGGTGCCGGCGCTGGAGCCAGATGCTGCCGGCTTTCCTGAGGGTCACCTTACGCAGCTGTCCTCGACAGCTGCCTGGGAACCACTGCCGCGCTGTGACAGGAGCTGCCGGCCCTGCTGAGAGCGTGCGGGTACTTCACTCTTCTTCCACAGTGGCTCAAAAAGGAGCTTCTGTTTGTTGAGCCTGACTCTCGCTGCAGAGGGGAAGACTCCGTTAGGGGCTGAGCTGCACTCGTGCTGCGCAAAGGGCAGTCTGAAGGTCTGTGCCGGGGGAATGCATCCCGGCAAGTCCTCTGGAAGGACATGCCGCATCCTGGTGTAGGAGACCTTAGCTTTTGGATGCAAGAAAGCTGTAAAGTGATACTTTCTCACGTATGAGAACCTGCCTTCTCTTCTCAGCATGTCTGTCACCTGAGCCAGCCCTCCACCAATCCCTCTTTGGTGCATTCCCTCCCTCTTCTCCCGTGCCTGCAGGGTTATGTTGGAGCTGGCAAGGAGCAAGCGCTGAAAGTCTACTACCTGCCAGGAGTACCTGGTGGCTTCTGCAGGACTTTCCAGGTCCAAGTGGGTCACCTGGAGCCAGAAGAGATCTCCTTAAAAGGAGAGGGTAGCTTTCCCAGGATCTCCTTGGAGCTCCCCAGGAATATCAAAGGTGAGCACTGCCTGTCTGCTCTCCAGGAAGGTCCTCTGTTCCCACCCCACCTGCTCCGCGTCTTCCATCCCCAGGGCAGCTCACACCCACTCCACCAAGCCTGGAGGTTTCAGGGCTGCCAGAGCAATAGTCAACCCTCTGATACTTCCTGAGTCTCTGGCAGATGAGCCTGTGGGCTTTGCCCCTGGAACCATCCTTTAGAGCCTGTCGGAGTCCTGGGAAGATGATGGCTGGGCAGAAACGCTTGGGAAAGCTGTAACAGAGGCTAATTAATAGACAAGGGTTTTGGCAGAGTTGGATTTGCATCACATTACAGGGGATGAGATGCTTCTGTGTCAGGAGGAAAATTGAGCGGGAGTGAACATCAGGATTCATAGAGGAGCAGCAGCATCTGCTTTCAATAGGTTGCTCAAGTAGTGTGGTCCTGGGAGAGGCCAATGTTGGGCGAGTGGGACTTCCAGCTCTAATGGGAATGGTGCTGCACCCACACTGCTCTTTGTGGGTATTTTCTTCCTTCAGGAAATGAAAAATATGAGAAGGTCCTCAAGGGGGCAAAAGAGAAGATGGAACAAGACAGCCAGAGAGATGAAGCTGTTGTTCTGGGAGAAACTGTGGCTGCAGAGACGGCTCGAGCACCATGGTGAGAACGGCTGCTGCCCTGCTTAGCACATGCCACCCTCCCCCTGTGTCATGTGGTCCTCTTGCAGCCCAGAGCAAGGCTCCCAGTGTCCTGCTGGCACTTGGGCCCTCCCTGCCCACAGAGGGCCGTGATCCTGCATTGGCTCAGTGCTGCCCCAGGGGCTGCCCACCTCTGGAGGTGTCCTCCCATAGCTATCAGGTTCCCGACTGCCCCAGGGAGAGATTCTGAAGGCCATGCTCAGGTGATTGAGTTTATGGTATTCTGTGATGGAGGGTCAGGTCCTCGCTGGGATATTTGTTGCTCACAGCCCAAGGCGGACCCCATCCAGAGGAGCAGGGTGGGATCATGTTTAGGAGACCAGCCTGTACCTTGGGAAGGACCCTTGCTAACCAGGCACTGTCTTTCATTTCCTCAGTTGGAACCTTGTCTGCAGATGCAGATGGAGCAGATGCTGCTAGAGGAACATGCCCTGGAGCAGATGAAAGCTCTGGCCTGCGGTCCCCCAGAGGACACTGCCTTTGACCAGCGTGCTCGCTGCGGGCTTCTCAAGTTAGTAGGGGCTGCCGTACTCTGTCTGCATGTGCCCCGAGGGTAACACCCAGCAATGCCCCCCTGCTTCTTACAGCTCTTTGTGTCTCCAGAGCTGGGCGCTTCAGGAAGGGCCTGATCCTGATAGCTTTGACATGCTCCCTGTGAGCGGATGAGTGTCCTCACTGCCACAGTGCCACCTTGAGCTTTGGATGTGCTCAGCTCCGCACAGATGCTGGGTTCTGCTCTTAGAGCTGAGGGGGCCCAGTGCAGACCATCAGGCCCTTCCAGACAGCACAGACGCCATCCCTGCTGACCAACTCTGAAAGAGGCAACTCAAAGCTGACGTCTGTTTTCACCTAACAGACCACACTAAGCCAAAAGAGCTTAGGATGGCACAGGCTGACAAACCCTAGATCAGATGGCTTGGATGGTGGTGGCACTGCAGGGCTTCCCTGGGTAACTTGGCCCTTCCCTTTGCTCTGATGTGATGAGGCATGAGCATGGTGGGGTCCAATCCACGAAGAAAATGCTCTGCAGAGCTGCTAAGTTACGTGCTTTCCTGAGCAGGATTGCTCTGGAAAAGGACATTCCCATGAATCCTGTGGGGATTAATGAGTGTGTTTACTGGTGCTGCTGGAGGACAGGTCTGGTTGCAGAACAGGGAAGGTTTCCTGTGCAGGCAAATCTTATTACAAGGTCCTGAAGCACTTTCAAGCTTGGCCTGTACATCAGGCTTAGCAGTTTCATTTGAGCCCAGTGGAGGGCCAGGGGACTTATCTGGGATGGCTTGTTGTAGCGGAGGAACTGTGACCAGTATCCATTTTAAAGCCTTGATTTTATTTTATTGTCCCATGGGTAGCTGGGAAAACCTTGGACCTACAGTCCCCGTGACTTACCAAAGTCTTATTACCAGGTGGCCAGGACTTTGGTTTCAGAGGCTTGGGTTGAGTTTTTAGAGCAGTGAATGAAGACAAATCCACTTTATTTGTTTCTTCCATCTGCTTAGAAATTTGTCCAGGCTGTGGTTTAAGGATTGTCCTTACTTGTCCTTTCAGAGCTGAGCTGCCTGAGTACATCCTGGACTTTGGCTACGTCATTCGTGGTAGTACCCACACTCACGTTGTGAAGATCACCAACACCGGGCGGTTTCCTGTGTCCTTCTGCACTGGCAGAAGGGTCCTGCATAGCACAGGTAATCACTACTGGTGCGATTTCACGTGGGCTTGAAGGAGCTGTCTCTGACAGATTAGCTTAAGCCACTGGACATGGGGAGGTTTTTGAGCGCTTGTTTGTCCACCTTTGTCCTCCTTGAGACCCTCTGCTTGGTGCTTTAGAAACAGAGTTCTCCTGGGCAGCGGTGCCCAAAGACCTGGCCTGCCTTCACTGTAGGGCCCGGATGGGGCGACTGCCTTGGTCAGCTCTCAGCATCTTCTCTTTGCTCCAGTGAGCAGCATCTGCATTTCCTTGTGGATTCTCTGGGCTTGTGCTGCAAACAGATGGACCCGTAGTGGTTGGGGAGTGCTTTGTTCCAAGTTGATAATGTCATGGCCTTCTGTTTAGCCTTTATTGAGAAAACAGCCTGTGAGGTCCTCTGTCGTGCTGAACAAGGCTTCTGAAACAGGCCTCAAGGTGAGGCTGCAGTACCACCAGACCCACTGTGTCTGAAGGGTGGTCAGGTGTCTCCTCTAAGTTGTTTTCGGGGTAGCATACGGCGTGGGGGGAGTTCAGCTGGAAGTTCTCCTTTGGAGAGTTCTCTGCACCCTCCCCTGGGATGACTGATGAAGAAATGACTGAAGCCTCTCAGCTGATAGGTGTCCTTTTTAGCAGGATTCTACCTGTGAGAACCCTTTTCCCTTGTGCTGTGACAGGGAAGAAAAAGTAGTGGGCTGCTCCATGAGCGCAAAGGGGTCCTTCAGAGCTGCCAGCCAGGACGCCCTTGAGCTTAACATGCTTGTGACATGTTGCTATCGATTGTGTGTCTCAGCTGCTTTATTTTCCTCTGTTCAAGGTTTCCGTGTGGAGCCGGAGCACGTGAAGGACCTGCCGTGCTGTGAGACCGAGTCATTCACAGTGCACTTTGACTCAGAAAGTGCCAACCTGCCACTGGGAGAGGTGGACGTGCTCCTGCCCATCAAGGTACCACCTCTTTCCTCACACCCCTGTGCCCGCACCCCTTCTCAGGGCGGGTGGCAGGTCAGGAACAGCAGTTGACGTGCTCCATCCTGGTTTTGGAGCTGCTGGCTCAGACCCACTGCTGAGCTGCAGTGCCCACCCAGGAGCCACATCCTGCTGCGGAGCAACTCGTGCGAGCTTCTCTCCCTCCCGCTGCAGGTCTGTGATCAAAGTTGATTTGTTTTCCAGGTTCAGCCCTCCTGCAAGTCAGTGTTTCATCACAGCGCAACCACCACAGGAGAACATAGCCCAGTCGGAAGGCTCAGCATCTGCAAAGGGCAGCTCCAGGGAGGAGGCTGCAGAGGAGCCAGCCAAAGGCCTGGGAGCAGCAGGAGATGCTCTCCAAAAGCCAGCAGATGCCAACGATTCCCTGGAAGCAAAGGTAGATTTTCTTCTGCACAAGTGTGCTTGGCAGCAGGGCCAGCGATTGGACGCAGGGCTTCTGCAGGGGAGAAACACAAAGCCTAGGGACAAGCTTCCTTTTGAAAGGTGGCACCTCTGAGGTTAAACATGCGCACTCAGCTGCTGCGAGACAGAAAAAACATCTCACCTGCCTTCGTCAGGAATGTGCCTTTTGAGAGGAATGCCCAAGCAGAGGTCCTCAGCTGTCCTGCACTGATGGGTGCACGAGGTGAAACCTAACCACCGTCTGAAATGGAATGGTCATCTCAAGCGCTTTCACAGACCTTACTTGCCTGGTTTGAATACATTTCCCTTACAGCTGTGTTTCTGTTCTTGTCACGGAGAACCGAACCTGTCCTGGCATCGGGTTCCTAGCGTGCTCTTCGGGCAGGAGTGAGTGAAGCCAGGCTGGTACGAGGGTGCAGAATGTCCTTGAGATCTCCGCCGGGACTGAGTGCTGGGTACATCCAGATTGCCTGGGAAGCTTGTGTGTAGGAAGTGCAGATGGCATCTGTGGCTCCTCTGTGGGTGGGCTTGGACCCACACTCAGCTGAAGGTGTGGACAGACCCCTACTGGATTTGCACCCAGGTCCCACCTTGTCTGTTCCTGGCTTGATGAGGCGATGTCACCTGCAGCAGAGCAGTCTTGCCCAGACCAGGCAGCTGCTTGCCACAGCCCTCGATCCTTGTTTTCCAGCCACTACCATCCACTGCTCCAAAGGTGGAAGGTACTGAGGAGACTGGGAGCCTGCAACGGAGGCAGTTCACGCAGGCAGAGCCCGTCAGCGTGGGTGAGGAGAACCATTATACATTCTGAGGGCCTGAAAGGGTCAAAAGCAGAATGATGAAGGCAGAGGCCTTGAGAACAGTGTTCTGTGGGGCCTGAAAGGGTCGATAACAGAAAACTGTGCTGAGATCAAAAGCCGCTCCTCCTGGAAGGGAGTATGTGGACACAGAGGTTCTTGGCAATATAATGGGTTTCTCCCCATTCCAGGGCCCAAGCTAAATGTATACACTCCAGGAACACCTGCAGATTTAGTTAAGGATGTTATGTGAACTCTGGACAGACACGTAGACCCTTGTTTTGTAGAACTTGTAGAGCCTGCTTTCTCACGACAAGAATAATAATAAAGTATGTAAACAGTGCATACAAGTACGATGTTATCTCAACCAGAAGAGTATAAAAACTCCGTTTGGAGAATAAAATGTTGCTACTTGCCACCAGAGCGGTAGTCCGTCTGTCGATTTAGGCGTCCCTGTGAGCTGGTCTCCGTCACTTTACCTTGTCTGCTGTCCAGGGCAGGGCTTCTCCAGCATCTGGAGGAGATGTTTGTCGTGAGAGTTTGGCTTTTTCCCTGGAAGAAGGTCTACAGGGACAGCAGAATCCTACAGGTCATGAAAAGTCTCACATTGGGTTTTAATAACTGCTCAGGAAAGATTCTGAGAGCTTCCATCCTTGAGACGACTCCTTGTGGGATAATGCAGCCCAGGTATTTTACACTTGTATTAGGGAGTGTGACATGGGTGGAGAAGCCCGATGGCCCTTCAGAGCAGAGGCCAACAGCAAGGGGTGGGTGTCTGTGGGGGTCCACAGAGGGCTGGGGACCCCTGCTTACTGCACCCGGAAGGAGATCATGGGACGGGAAGTGGGCAGACAATATAGGACCGTGCACGAAAGTAGTACCATCCATTCACAGATTGTTAATGTATAAGCTAATCCGATCATGCGGAGACGCGTGTGTTAATAAAGGGTATAAGAGGCGCGTGTAAGATCAAGGGGGCGCCGGCCAGCCATGTAACTTCAATGAAGAAAATTGCTGCCACATCACCGCTGTCGTGTCTCAACAGCGACAACCCTCTGCCCCATCATCCAGATCATTAACAGCGAAGTCAAACAGGACTGGACCCTGAGTTTTAAAGTGCCTTTAAAAGCTCCTGTCCTGGTGAGAGGACGCTCCAGCACGCCAGCGCCTCTGGGGCTGCTTGCTGATGGAGGTTCATGCAGCAGAAGTGGTTGTAAGAGGGATTTGTGTGCTAAAGTGCCTTTGAATGTTCCAGGAACCATTTTTGTTTGAAAAAACCCACTGAAACCTGCCCCGCCAGCCTCTCTTCAGCCATACACTGTGCTGGCTCGTGGCACCCGCAGCAGCAGAAAACCATCCCAAATCCACTTCTGCTTGGAATGGAGCAACCACTGTTTGCCCTGCACCTCAGTTTCTCTCTAGAAGAAGACAAGGGGTGTTTGCTTCCCATTCTTTGCTCCTCAGCTCCAGGTCGGGGCCGGTGGCTGCTGCTGGTCCGTGTGGGCCTGTGGGCAGCAGCATCCCCCTGACGTGCACTGAGCACGCGATGCCTGGCCCACACTGCTTCCAAACTAAATTATTGGAGTTTGGCACTCCTTCCAAACCAAACTATTGTATAAATCTATGATTCTATGATCTATGAAATTTCTAAAGAGTGGATGTCAAGAGAATGGGACAAGAATCTCGTTATCGCTTTCAGTCCCACCTGAGAATAGGGACAAGTTTCTTTCCTGTGAGGGAGATGGAGCACTGGAACGGGCATCATCCAGCAATGCAGAGCCCGAGGCAATGGATCCATCCATCGCTGTAGCCCTTCTCCCACCACACTGATGCTGTAGGTGTGAGGGTCCAGCGGAGCTGGGAGGAAAAGGTCAGCCGAGCATGCGGCCAAGGGAGAGACAGCAGCCTGGGTGGGGAGAACGCCAGCAGCCGCATTGTTAAGAACACTGAGACTCTTCCTGCCATTTTCACGTATTTATTGTGAGGGAGAGATGAGGTTTGGAGGTGTGAGCAGAGCTCTGTGGTCCCCAGGGGACTCTGCGCATGTCCCTGCTTCTGGCCAGGCCCTTCTTTTGCCACATGCCGGGGTCGCCTTCTGGCATCTGTGGCAGGGTGTCTTCTTGGTGGGTGAGGAAGAGTCCTGGGAGCTGCTGGTGTTCCTCTTCAAGGGCCAGCGGGGCCCTGGAGACGAGGAGCCCCTGCCTGGCCCCGATCACAGTCCCCACCGCCATCCGCCCATGGCACCGCGTGCCGGTCTTGGTACCGGCCTGGGGTGGGATTGAGGAGAGAGGGGGGGCAGTCAGGACACCCCCACAACTCAGCAACCGAGATGACAGGCAGTTCCTCTTCGTCCGCTGCCGCAGCGCTGCTGGAGAGGTCTGGTTGTGGGGCAGGAGTCCCCCCGCGGGAGGCAGCGGTGCTGGTGGTACACAAAGGGCTATGGTCCTCTTGGTGTGGGGATGCAGAGGATCTGTTGGTGGCCATGGGGCTGCGCTCCCGCTCCCGTCGGTAGACAGCCAGCCTGGTGCAGGACACAAAGCAGCACCTGCCTTCCTCTTGGAAGCCAGCGCGTCTGCTTCTGGCCACCAGCTTGCCCTGCAGTCTCTCCTGGTGGGCAGCCCAGGTTGTTCTGCGCACAGGGCTGCGATCGCGCCACCTCCTGAAGGATGCATAGATGACGCGCCCGGGGCTCTCTTCCAAGCCCCCACCAAAACGGGGTGTGCCGTGGTGCAGGAGGTGGCAGGCTTCCCTCCTGCACTCTTTCGCTGTAAAGTCAATTAGTCCTTGCACGAACACTTTGGTGTGGCTGCCCAGGTCGTGGTGCAGCTCCTCCTCCAGGCGCTCTTCGTGCAGACCCAGCACGGGCAGGGCGCTCAGGATCATCTCCTGCAGCCCAACTGCCTGAGCGGGATCTCCCTCAAAGATGCGCCCCAGCTCACGGTGCAGCCAGGGCCGCAGGTGGCGAAGAAGACCTGGGTACTGGCGGAAGAGATGCCCCCAGGTTGAGGCAGAAAGGCCGCCCATGAAGTCTGGATCCCGAGTCTGGTGTTGGGGTCCGCTGCGTGTTGGTGGTGCTTCTGCTCCATCATGTCCCTCCTCTTGGGTGCTGTCAAACGCTGCCACAGGGGCCACTGCCTCCTCCATGGCCATACTCCACAGATGCTGCGCTGGTCTGGGAGAGCTCGTGGGAATGGACTCCTCGTCCTCTGTGACGCTGCAGTGGTGGGGGTCCCGCTGGAAGAGGAGGAGAGACCCCGGTCATGGGCTGGCGCAGAGAGTGCTGGAAGGGCAGCCCAGATCCATCCCAATGGAAACGTGCCCAGCTCCCCAAGGAGAAGGTTCTCCACACAGCTCACCTCTGCTGCGGCCAGCGCTCCTCCTGGCTGCCCCGGCTGCCTGAACCCAGCACGGCCGGGGAAGAACCTGCTGCGGCTCCACAGGCAGCACCGAGAGCTGCAGCTACCGGTTGGCAGGGCACAAACCCAGCACCGAGCTAAAGGCTCGCTCCGCACTCCCAGCCTCGCCGACACGCTCAGCTGGGGGAAGGCTCGAGCCATCTGGGAGAGGCTGCGTGCTGCAATATAAGCAGCGAGGGCTGTGATGTCACAGTGCGTGGTTGGGAGGTACCACGGCGCGTGGCTGGGGGGTGTCAGCGTGGGCCATCCTTGCCCACTGTGCTCCCCCCCAGCAGCCGTGGCACACACCTTGGGGCTTATTGCAATGCCACCCCATCCAACACTTCTTCTCTTGTACCCTTGGCAGCGCTGCTTCAAGCCAGGCCCTGAGAGCTTGTCAGTGTCTTCCCGGGGCCCCGTCAGTTCCCTCTGTCCTGAGCTGGCACACATCTCCAGGCACACACAGGAAGCGCCTTCCTGGGGAGCAAAGCACAAGGACGAGGAGCCCAGAACACAGCGCTCCAGGTGTGACCTCAGTGGTGCGGATTCCCCTGGAGGATCATCACCGCAGAATCATCCTCGAATGGTTTGGGCTGCAAGAGACCTCAAAGCCCATCCAGTTCCACCCCCTGCTGTGGGCAGGGACACCACCCACCGGATCCCATTGCTCCAGGCCCCATCCAACCTGGCCTTGAACACCTCCAGGGATGGGGCAGCCGTGACTTCTTTGGGCAACCTGGGCCAGGGCCTCCCCCCTCACAGAGAAACAGTTCTTCCGAAGGTCTCCTCTCAGTCTCCCCTCCCTGCTCGCAGTACGTGGCCATATGCAGCCCAGGTTGCTCTCGGCCCTCTTTGCAGTGAAGACACGTTGGTGGCTCAAACGTAACTTGCTGATCCCCAGGTAACCCCGGTCCTTTTCTGCCAAGCTGCTTTCCAGCTGTGTGGCTCTCAGCATAGACATTCGGAAGAATTTCTTCCCCCTGAGAGTGCTGAGGTACCGGAACGGGTTGCCCGGGGAGGCTGTGTCTGCCCCATCCCTGGAGGTGTTCCAGGCCAGGTTGGATGGGCCTTGGGCAGCCTGATTTAGTGGGAGGTGTCCCTGCCTATGGCAGGGGGGTTGGAACTGGATGATCTTGAAGGTCCCTTCCAACCCAAACCATTCTATGATTCTATGATTCTATGATTCTATGATTCTATGATTCTATGATTCTCTATCACTGCTTGGGGTTGTTCCTACCCGGGGGCAGGACTTTGCACCTCTCCTTGTTGAACTGCATCAGGTTCCTGTCAGCCCATTTCTCCAGGCTGTCCAGGTCCCTCTGGATGGCAGCACAAGCCTCTGGAGCATCAGCCACACCTCCCAGTTTGGTATCATCAGCAAAAATTGCTGAGGGCACCCTCTGCCCCATCACCCAGATCCTTAACAGCGATGTCAAACAGGACTGGACCCAGAATTTTAAAGTGCCTTTAAAAGCTCCTGTCCTGGTCAGAGGACGCTCCAGCACGCCAGCATCTCCGGGGCTGCTTGCTGATGGAGGCTCATGCAGCAGAAATTGTTGTAAGAGGGATTTGTGTGCAAAAGCGCCTTTGAATGTTCCAGGAACCGGTTTTGGTTAAAAAAAAACAACTCAAACCTGCCCCACCAGCCTCTCTTCAGCCATACACTGCGCTGGCTCGTGGCACCTGCAGCGGCCAATCCCAGCAAAACGAGCAGAAAACCACCCCAAATCCACTTCTGCTTGGAGTGGCAGCGTGGATCTGATGGAGGGTAGCGAGGCTCTGCAGAGGGACATGAACAGGCCTGTGTTGCTGCCAGGACACCACCTTGTTTTCTTTGGGCAATGCAAATACAGCATAAAAGGAGGGGCGCTAAAAGCAGGCGAAGGTTTCTAAAGAGCTGCTTTCTTTATCAAATTTGTGCTTGTGTGAGAGAAGCACAGGGATTTTCATGGAAAACTTCCATCCACCTCTTGGTGAGAGGCAGGAAAAGCTCTTCTATGGTCTGATCTTTGGCAGGAGTCAGGTGTGTAACAGCCTGCAGAGGGACATGCTGATGTGTCCGTCATGCAGGTAAAACCTCCTGTGCCCCTAAGCTCTCCTGCCTCTCCCTGAGAGTGGAAACCGGAGCCTTCCAGCCCCCGCAGGATGTAAGGAAATGGGAGCATTTGTCAGAGAGAGCTGATGCGGTTAAGTGCCGGAGTTGGTGAGTAATGTTCCGAATGCTTTCCACTGTGGGCTTGGGATCCCTGCAGGAGCTCGGAGCCCATGCTGCCACCACTGCCAATCCGAGCTGGCGTTGTTCCCGTTCCAGGAGTGTCTGGTCAGAGGATGCAGTCGGGAGTGGCTTCCTGTGATGACACTGCTTACTTCATATACCTCTTGCTTGTATCACTCGCTCAAATAGAACCTCTGCTTGGCCTGACCTTTTAGCCGCCTCTCCTTGTATTCAAGTGACCAGACTCTGATCCAAGTGATCAGAGAGGGAGGACGTGGAGCTTGGGCAATGGCCGTGGCTTTTGCTTGATAAACTCAGTTCATGTTAGCTTTTCTGCCTTGTTCTCCATGTAGCATCTTTTTTCTTTGCACTGACCCCCCAAGAATGAGAAGCTCTGTTTTCCAGGGGTCACCACCGCCTGCCCACCCACGAGAGGGCACAGAGCTGGGACGGTCCCTGTCCCCGGGGCACAGAATCCTCCCAGGTGTCTGGCAGGTGCCCCAGCTTCCATCCTGCAGCCCGCAGGGACAGCGGGGAGCTCTGGGCAGCCCGGAGGCAGCCGTGGGAGCCCAGGCCGGGCCCTGGGAGAGGCGTGCAAGGTGGCTGAGGTGGGAGCATTGAGGGCTGTGTCCACACAGCTCACCGACACGGCAAGGCAGGACTGAGAAAGGGCTGCCTCCAGCCAGGCTCTCCCTGCCAGCTTTGGCCGTGCTGTCTTCTTGCTTCGGTGTTGAGAATCCATGGATGCCAGCAGCCTCCCTGTTCCACCGGAGGCCCTGGCTGCCCCGGTCTCAGCGCAGGTTGCTGTTGGCTTTGTCAGAGCCTGCACATATCCTGCCCTCCCTGCTGACTCCAACTTCTGCTGGTGCTGAAAGGAAAAGAGATGAAGAAAGGGAACACTGCGCCATCAGAAAATGGGATAGTGTTCCTCAGCCATGTGTCTGGGATGCTCTGCTGCATCTACGTTTGCAGCCATTGCCTGCTGAAGGCCTAGCCACATCCCGGCTGTGATAGCATACAGTGACACGTGTGGGAGCAGGGGATGGAATTAGATGTGGGAGGCATTCGCGGCCTTCCAAGAGAGGCCAGAGCAGTGTCTGGGCACAGCACTGCCTGCTGCAGCGCCCCGAGAGCCCCTGAAAGATGCTCTCCAGCCTCTTCTCCTTAGTGGCACCACCAACATGCAGGGCTGAAGTTGTAAATCATGGAATGGGCGGGTTGGAAGGGACCTTAAATACCATCCAGGTTTGCCATGGGAAAAGGTCAGCTGAGCATCCGGCAAAGGGAGATTCAGCAGCCTGTGTGGGGAGACTGCCAGCAGCTGTGTTGCTAAGAACATTGCGACTCTTTGTGCCATTATCACGAATTTATTGTGAGGGAGAGCTGTGTTTAGGAGGAGGGAGCAGAGCCCTGTGGTCCCCAGGGGACTCAGCGCGTGGCCCTGCTTCTGGCCAGGCCCTTCTTTTGCCAGCTGCCAGGGCTGCCTTCCAGCATCGGTGGCAGGGTGTCTTCTTGGTGGGTGAGGAAGAGTCCTGGGAGCTGCTGGTGTTCCTCTTCAAGGGCCAGCGGGGCCCTGGAGACGAGGAGCCCCTGCCTGGCCCCGATCACCGTCCCCACCGCCATCCGCCCATGGCACCGCGTGCCGGTCTTGGTACCGGCCTGGGGTGGGATTGAGGACAGAGGGGGGGCAGTCAGGACACCCCCACAACTCAGCAACCGAGATGACAGGCAGTTCCTCTTCGTCCGCTGCCACAGCGCTGCTGGAGAGGTCTGGTTGTGGGGCAGGAGTCCTCCCGCGGGAGGCAGCGGTGCTGGTGGTGCACAAAGGGCTATGGTCCTCTTGGTGTGGGGATGCAGAGGATCTGTTGGTGGCCATGGGGCTGCGCTCCCGCTCCCGTCGGTAGACAGCCAGCCTGGTGCTGGACACAAAGCAGCACCTGCCTTCCTCTTGGAAGCCAGCGCGTCTGCTTCTGGCCACCAGCTTGCCCTGCAGTCTCTCCTGGTGGGCAGCCCAGGTTGTTCTGCGCACAGGGCTGCGATCGCGCCACCTCCTGAAGGATGCATAGATGACGCGCCCGGGGCTCTCTTCCAAGCCCCCACCAAAACGGGGTGTGCCGTGGTGCAGGAGGTGGCAGGCTTCCCTCCTGCACTCTTTCACGGTAAAGTCAATTAGTCCTCGCACGAACACTTTGGTGTGGCTGCCCAGGTCGTGGTGCAGCTCCTCCTCCAGGCGCTCTTCGTGCAGACCCAGCACGGGCAGGGCGCACAGGATCATCTCCTGCAGCCCGACTGCCTGAGCGGGATCTCCCTCAAAGATGCGCCCCAGCTCATGGTGCAGCCAGGGCCGCAGGTGACGAAGGAGACCTGGGTACTGGCGGAAGAGATGCCCCCAGGTCGAGGCAGAAAGGCCGCCCATGAAGTCTGGATCCCGAGTCTGGCGTTGGGATCCGCTGCGTGTTGGTGGTGCTTCTGCTCCATCATGTCCCTCCTCTTGGGTGCTGTCAAACGCTGCCGCAGGGGCCACTGCCTCCTCCATGGCCATACTCCACAGATTCTGCGCTGGTCTGGGAATGCTCGTGGGAATGGACTCCTCGTCCTCTGTGACGCTGCAGTGGTGGGGGTCCCGCTGGAAGAGGAGGAGAGACCCCAGTCATGGGCTGGCGCAGAGAGTGCTGGAAGGGCAGCCCAGATCCATCCCAATGGAAACGTGCCCAGCTGCCCAAGGAGAAGGTTCTCCGCACAGCTCACCTCTGCTGCGGCCAGCACTCCTCCTGGCTGCCCCGGCTGCCTGAACCCAGCACGGCCGGGGAAGAACCTGCTGCGGCTCCACAGGCAGCACCGAGAGCTGCAGCTACCGGTTGGCAGGGCACAAGCCCAGCACCGAGCTAAAGGCTCGCTCCGCACTCCCAGCCTCGCCGACACGCTCAGCTGGAGTGAAGGCTCGAGCCGTCTGGGAGAGGCTGCGTGCTGCAATATAAGCAGCGAGGGCTGTGATGTCACAGTGCGTGGTCGGGGGTACCACGGTGTATGGCTCAGGGGTACACATACAATCATGGAATGGTCCACATTGGAGGGAACATTAAAGATCATGAAATTCGAACCCCCCTGCCATGGGCTGGGTCACCTTCTATGAGATACAGTTCCTCAAAGCCCCTTCCAACCTGGCCTTCAAAACCTCCAGGGTCAGGCCATCCCCAGCTTCTTTGGGCAGTCTATGCCAGTGCCTCAACAGCCCAACCGCAAAATAGTTCTTCCTAAGATCTCATCTCAACGTGCCATCCAGCAGCTTCAAGCTGCTCTCCCTCATCCTGTTCCTGCTCTCCCGGATCAAGAGCCCCTTCCCAGCTCTTCCTGGAGCCCCTTTCAGTACTGCAAGCTGCTCTACGGTCTTCCTGGACCATTCTCTCCCCCAGGCTGAACAAGCCAAACTCTCAGCCTGTCCTCCTATGGGAGGTGCCCCAGTCCTCAAATCATCCTTGTGGCCTCTTCTGGATTTGCTACAAGAGCTCTATGCCCTGTCTGTGCTGAGGGCTCCAGAACTGAACGCTGGGCTCCAGGTGAGGTCTCACCAGAGCAGAGCAGAGCAGAGCAGAGCAGAGCAGAGCAGCTTCTCATTTTCTTATTTTCACAAAGAATAAGAAATAAATCACAATAAACAAGAAAGGGAGAGGAAAACAATGCCCAAAGAGAATAAGGGATTCACCTCCTCCCCCGGGGGAAGGTTCCCCGCACAGCTCACCTCTGCTGCGGCCAGCGCTCCTCCTGGCTGCCCCGGCTGCCTGAACCCAGCACGGCCGGGGAAGAACCTGCTGCGGCTCCACAGGCGGCACCGAGAGCTGCAGCTACCGGTTGGCAGGGCACAAGCCCAGCACCGAGCTAAAGGCTCGCTCCGCACTCCCAGCCTCGCCGACACGCTCAGCTGGAGGGAAGGCTCGAGCCATCTGGGAGAGGCTGCGTGCTGCAATATAAGCAGCGAGGGCTCTGATGTCACAGTGCATGGTTGGGGGATACCACGGCTCGTGGTTTGGGGGTGTCAGCGTGGGCCATCCTTGCCCACTGTGCTCCCCCCCAGCAGCCGTGGCACACACCTTGGGGCTTATTGCAATGCCACCCCATCCAACACTTCTTCTCTTGTACCCTTGGCAGCGCTGCTTCAAGCCAGGCCCTGAGAGCTTGTCAGTGTCTTCCCGGGGCCCCGTCAGTTCCCTCTGTCCTGAGCTGGCACACATCTCCAGGCACACACAGGAAGCGCCTTTCTGGGGAGCAAAGCACAAGGACGAGGAGCCCAGAACACAGCGCTCCAGGTGTGGCCTCAGTGGTGCGGAATCCCCTGGAGGATCATCACTGTAGTGTCATCCTCGAATGGTTTGGGCTGCAAGAGACCTCAAAGCCCATCCAGTTCCACCCCCTGCTGTGGGCAGGGACACCTCCCACCGGATCCCATTGCTCCAGGCCCCATCCAACCTGGCCTTGAACACCTCCAGGGATGGGGCAGCCGTGACTTCTTTGGGCAACCTGGGCCAGGGCCTCCCCCCTCACAGAGAAACAGTTCTTCCGAAGGTCTCCTCTCAGTCTCCCCTCCCTGCTCGCAGTACGTGGCCATATGCAGCCCAGGTTGCTCTCGGCCCTCTTTGCGGTGAAGACACGTTGGTGGCTCAAACGTAACTTGCTGATCCCCAGGTAACCCCGGTCCTTTTCTGCCAAGCTGCTTTCCAGCTGTGTGGCTCTCAGCATAGACATGAGGAAGAATTTCTTCCCCCTGAGAGTGCTGAGGCACCGGAACGGGTTGCCCGGGGAGGCTGTGTCTGCCCCATCCCTGGAGGTGTTCCAGGCCAGGTTGGATGGGCCTTGGGCAGCCTGATTTAGTGGGAGGTGTCCCTGCCTATGGCAGGGGGGTTGGAATTGGATGATCTTGAAGGTCCCTTCCAACCCTAACTATTCTATGATTCTATGATCCTCTATCACTGCTTGGGGTTGTTCCTACCCGGGGGCAGGACTTTGCACCTCTCCTTGTTGAACTGCATCAGGTTCCTGTCAGCCCATTTCTCCAGGCTGTCCAGGTCCCTCTGGATGGCAGCACAAGCCTCTGGAGCATCAGCCTCACCTCTCTGTTTGGTATCATCAGCAAAAATTGCTGAGGGCACCCTCTGCCCCATCACCCAGATCATTAACAGCGAAGTCAAACAGGACTGGACCCTGAATTTTAAAGCGCCTTTAAAAGCTCCTGTCCTGGTGAGAGGACGCTCCAGCACGCCAGCATCTCCGGAGCTGCTTGCTGATGGAGGCTCATGCAGCAGAAATGGTTGTAAGAGGGATTTGTGTGCTAAACTGCCTTTGAATGTTCCAGGAACCGTTTTTGGTTGAAAAAACCCACTGAAACCTGCCCCACCAGCCTCTCTTCAGCCATACACTGCGCTGGCTCGTGGCACCCACAGTGGCCAATCCCACGAAAATGAGCAGAAAACCACCCCAAATCCACTTCTGCTTGGAATGCAGCAACCACTGTTTGCCCTGCACGTCAGTTTCTCTCTAGAAGAAGACAAGGCGTGTTTGCTTCCCGTTATTTGCTCCCCAGCTCCAGGTCGGGGCCGGTGATGAGCAGTTCATTGCTTAAGAGAACCATCCACTTATCAGTTTCCACACTGCATCCTTGAGCTGCTGGTTCCTCAAGCTGTAGATGAGGGGATTCAGTGCTGGAGGCACCACTGAGTACAGAACTGACACCACAAGATCCAAGGATGGAGAGGAGGTTGAGGAGGGCTTCAGTTAGGCAAATGCTCCAGTGCTGACAAAGAGGGAGACCATGGCCAGGTGAGGGAGGCACGTGGAAAAGGCTTTGTGCCATCCCTGCTCCGAGGGGATCCTCTTCACAGCCCTGAAGATCTGCACATAGGACACCACAATGAAAACAAAACAGCCAAAAGATAAACAGGCACTGACATCAAGAAGCCCAACCTCCCTGATGTCGGAGTGTGAGCAGGAGAGCTTGAGGATCTGAGGGATTTCACAGAAGAACTGTTCCACAGCATTGCCCTGGCAGAGGGGCAGGGAAAATGTATTGGCCATGTGCAGCAGAGCATAGAGAAACCCAGCGCCCCAGGCAGCTGCTGCCATGTGGACACAAGCTCTGCTGCCCAGGAGGGTCCCGTAGTGCAGGGGTTTGCAGATGGCCACGTAGCGGTCGTAGGACATGATGGTCAGAAGAGAATATTCTGCTTAAACGAAAAAAGCATAGAGAAAGACTTGGGCAACACATCCTGTGTAGGAAATGGTCCTGCAGACCCAGAGAGAACTGGCCATGGATTTGGAGACAGTGGTGGAGATCGAGGCCAGGTCAAGAACAGAGAGGCTGAGGAGGAAGAAGTACATGGGGGTGTGGAGGTGGTCATCACAGGCGATAGTGGTGATGATGAGGCCATTGCCCAGGAGGGCAGCCAGGTAGATGCCCAGGAAGAGCCAGAAGTGCAAGAGCTGCAGCTCTGGTGTGTCTGCGAATGCCAGGAGGAGGAACTGTGTGATGGAGCTGCTGTTGGACATCTGCTGCCTCTGGGCATGGGGCACTGTCAGAGGAGCAAAGGAAAGTGACAAGTTAGGGGAGACGTGTCTCAGCCAAATCATAGCCATGTCCCATTCCCCTCCTGTGCTGCACACTCCCTGTCCCTTTTGTCACAGCCCTTCCTTCAGCTCCGTGCCTGCAGCCCTGTGCTCAGGCCTGTGCTGGCAGAGAGGCAAAGGCCTTCTCTGTTTCTCACTCTGCCCCAGAGAGAGGAGGCTTGGGGTGGGAAGAGACTGGGAAGGGGGAAAATCAGGACGGGTGGCTCAAACAGACCAAAGAGCAATCGCACGCCTTGTAGAACCTTGTTCAGCACTAAAACTGGGAGGGGAGCTTCTCCAAAGCAGCCATTGCTTGGACACTGGCTGGACATCACTCTGCTGGTGGGACTGACTGCTTCTCCATCCCTGGTTTCCTTTTTGCTTCCCTCCATTTATGAAACTCTCTTTATCTTCACCCACGAGTTTTGTTTTCTCGTTTTGCCCTGGCGATGGTCTCCCCCATCCTGCTGGGGGAGGGAGGAGGGGATTATGTAAGGGTTTTGCTGTGAGGGGGTCACCCCAAAAGACAATCACACAGCAAAGGGGTCGGTGCGTGCTTGTGAGGTCACCACTGCCCGAGTAGCCGATGGGCCAAGAGGAGACTCGTGGCATTTGTAGGAGCTTGTGAGGTCACTTGTTCACTCGTACCTGATAAGCGGGGAGAGAGCAAAAGGTTGGATACATGGTGGTCAGGTCACTGATTCCCACGGAACCAACAGGCCTGGGGAAGGACAAAAGCTTGTGTAGGTGTTGGTGAGGTCATTAGTGTCTGATTCCTCCACAGGCCAGGAGAAGGCCCATGGGTTGTGCAGGTTCTTATGAGGTCACTCCCCCCTGAGGAGCTGATAGGTCAGGAGAAGGCCTGTAGATGGTGCAGGTGCTTGTGAGGTCACCGGTGCCTGAGCAGGTGATAGGCCAGGAGGTGGCACATGGCCTGTGAAGCTCCTTTGGATGTCAGTGGTATCTGAATACCCGATAGACCAGGAGCAGACATGGCAGTTGTAGATGCCAGGAGGTCACCTGTGGGTGAGTGGTGGGTGGGCCAGGAGAAGGCACATGGCTATGTACAGGCTTGGGATTGCACTGTAATCATGGTAAAGCTTTAGGCACGTGGGCAGAGCGGTTGAGCAAATCACTTTAACAGCTTTAGTATATGAACACAGCCTGATAGATAACAAAAAATATAAAGAGGCCGGTAAAACAATAAGGTTTGGCTTTTGCTCACAAACTTTTGAATCTCGTGTCCATCCCAACAACGACACCTATCTTTCCATATTTGGTTTCTACCGGTATATTTCCTCCCTGCATTTCCTTCTCTCTGCCCTTGGGGCTTGATTGTCAACACCTTTCTTGTCCTTCAAGGGCCTGGAAATGCCTGCGGGACGTTTACCACCCACATCTGCCTTTTCCAAGGACCCCAGAACTGCTCTGATTGCTCTGGCACCTTTGAGAGCACATTCAAGGGTCACAGGCAAGGGTGATGCAGCAGGCAGAAACATTTGCATTGAGCCTGTGCAAGGCAGGTGAGATGAATCTCCCTGGACCGGTAGGGTTTTTCCTGGAGGCACACACAGAAATGCCAGAGTTCTGTCAGGAGTCCACGTCTCAGCTGGCCTCGTGGACTCCTCATACAGCCAAGGATGTTCACTGGGTTTTCCCTTTTTACACACAAAGGCAAGAGTCACAGGGATTCCCTGCACTCCCAGAGAATCAGATGCACCTCAGACCTGCGATGTTTCCCACCACTCTGTAGTGTGGGATTGTCTGAGATTTCTCATGTCATGAGGAATGGACACAGGAATCTCAGTTCAAGGAAGCACATCCCAGTGCTGCATTCAGGCACTCACTCTTGGGATATTGACCTCAACATGATGTGACCTTGAGAAACTTTCTGTCCCACAGACCTTCATGGAAGCCAAGGAAGGTCTGCTTGTATTCTCTTGGGTTCATCTCACCGCATGCATGTGACGTACGTGCTCTTATCTCATCTGAACAGTGTGAACATTGACTCTGACCTCCTCATTCCGTGTCCTTCCAGAGAGGGACAAAGAATGTCTCCAAGCTGGAGAGAGAGGGCAGTGCTGAGAATGGTGGTTTTGAGGGGCTGCTCCAGGATGATTGTCCTGGGGCAGGTTCTGTGGGTGCTCCAGGGCACATGGGCACAGACCAGACCCTGTCCTGAAGATCTCCCAGAGGAGGCCTGGATGTGAAAGAAAACTATAGCCTTCCCAAACCCATCACACCTGCAGTGCTTATCTTTACATCGGTGATTTCATCTAGGGCTCAGGTTCTTGAACATGTACTTCAGGGAAACCCTGAAAGAAGCCCTAAGCCTTCAGGCTCTGCCCTGAGGAGATCCCTTTGCTCTATGGAAAGGCTGTTGTGGAGGCAGCTCTGTCCCACAAGTGCCCACTGCCTGTCCCTGCCTGCGGGCACAGCACTGCCACGCAGCACCGCTGTGACCAAGCTCAGAGCCCTCAGGCCTTCCAGCAAGGCAAGGGATGAGGAGGAGAGTGTGGAAGGGGTGGGAGAACAGCTCAGGGAGATCAAGCACTGGTGCCTGGTAGGGCTGCCGTGCTGGGACTCTTTTCCCCTCCACCCATGCTCACAGGAACCGTCCCTGCAGCTCCCAAAAGGCCTCGGAGGAAAGAGAAGTCCTTGAATAACCCTTTATTTTGTTGAAACATGCAGAGAGCACAGCTTCTCATTTACACAGAGAATCTGTAAGAAAGGCGAGGAAGACAGTTAATTCAAAACAGAATGACAAGATTATCTCAACTGAAGAACCAGCAATACCAACAGCGAATAACGAAGCCAGTCTCAGCGTGCTGTGAGTTGCATGATAATTGCTATGCAGAAGGTGATGAGCAGCTCATTGCTATAGAGAACCATCCAGATATCAGTTTCCACACTGCATCCTTGAGCTGCTGGTTCCTCAAGCTGTAGATGAGGGGATTCAGTGCTGGAGGCAACACTGAGTACAGAACTGACACCACAAGGTCCAAGGATGTGGAGGAGTTAGAGGGGGGCTTCAGGTAGGCAAATGTTCCAGTGCTGACAAACAGGGAGACCACGGCCAGGTGAGGGAGGCACGTGGAAAAGGCTTTGTGCCGTCCCTGCTCTGAGGGGATCCTCAGCACTGCCCTGAAGATCTGCACGTAGGACACTACAATGAAAACAAAACAGCCAAACAATAAACAGGCACTAACATCAAGAAGCCAAACCTCCCTGAGGTCAGAGTGTGAGCAGGAGAGCTTGAGGATCTGAGGGATTTCACAGAAGAACTGTTCCACAGCATTGCCCTGGCAGAGGGGCAGGGAAAATGTATTGGCCGTGTGCAGCAGAGCATGGAGAAACCCAGCGCCCCAGGCAGCTGCTGCCATGTGGACACAAGCTCTGCTGCCCAGGAGGGTCCCGTAGTGCAGGGGTTTGCAGATGGCAACGTAGCGGTCATAGGACATGATGGTGAGGAGAGAATATTCTGCTGAAATGAAAAAGACAAGCAGAAAGACTTGAGAAACACATCCTGAGTAGGAGATGATCCTGTTATCCCAGAGGGAATTGGCCATGGATTTGGGGACTGTGGTGGAAATGGATCCCAGGTCAATAACAGAGAGATTGAGGAGGAAGAAGTACATGGGGGTGTGGAGGTGGTGGTCACAGGCAATGGTGGTGATGATGAGGCCGTTGCCCAGGAGGACAGCCAGGTAGATGCCCAGGAAGAGCCAGAAGTGCAAGAGCTGCAGCTCCCATGTGTCTGTGAATGCCAGGAGGAGGAACTGGGTGATGGAGCTGCTGTTGGACATCTGCGTCCAACAGGCACTGGTCAAGAGGCACTGTCAAAAGGCAACTGTGAATAGTTAAGGGAGATGTCACTGAGCATAATCAAAGCCATTTCCCATTCCCCTCTCCTGCTGCTCACTCCCTGTCCCTTTTCCTGCAGCTCTTCCTTCAGCTCTGTGCCTGCAGCCCTGCTCGGTGCCGGCTGAATGTGCCGGGAGGAGCAGTGCCTCTGCCCGCTGGCTGCGAGGAGTCAGCCCTGCTCTGCAGCAGGGGGTGATGGGGACGGTGGGGACAGGGGACACTGCTGGGGTTCAGCTTTGTCCTGGGGAACTGCTCCTGGTGCAGAAGGGCCTGGCAGCATCTGCACCACCGGGGACGAGGAAGGCAGAGGGCAGAAGGCAGGCTGAGAGGTTTGGGATTTTACAGCTCCTTCTCCCACCCTGGGCAGTGCTCTTGGCTGTCAGAACTGCTCAGCATCTCTGCTGCACTCTGGGAGAAGAGAGGGAGACCTGCGAGGCGAGAGCATTGCCTGTGGCTCAGTGCAGAGAAAGGGGAGCTGCTCTGTCCCTCGCTCTTGGTCCCAGCTACCCAAGAACATTTTCTGTCTTGAAGCATCTCTGTACTTCTCCATGAGTCTTTCAGGTAATACCAGGATGCGATGGCATAGGTTTGCATCGTGGAGGGAAGCTCAGAGCTTGGAAGAAAACCTCAAGGCGAGCCAAATGTCCTCAGGATGGCATTTGATTAGAGGAGATTCAGCTCCTTCCCAGCCCCACTGACTGCATTGCCCACAGCCTCACAGCTCAGAGCAAAGCTGGGACACGGGTTCCCATGGACACAACAGCAGGAAAGGAGCCACCAGGGCAGTGGGTGACTGTACAGCTGCAACTCCCATCCCCAGAGAGCCTGGCAGTGAGAATGAGAGAACAACAGCAAGAACAGAGACAAAGGGAGAAACAGGGAGAAAGAGAGTGAGGGTCTGGCTGCGAGAGGCCAGGGCAGAGGCAGCCGGGCACACAGACAGTGTTCCCCTTCCCCAGCTGTGCTCACCCCCTCCCAGACACCAACCTTGCCGGGCAGTTGCTCTCAGCCCCTGTGCTCGGGAGAGGGCACTGGAGCTGTGGCTGCAGAGGAGGGGGTTCAGCCCTGGAGCCCAGAGCCCTGAGGGCAGAGGCTTTGCTGGGTGGGAGAGGAGGCAGGGGGCTTGCTCAGAGGAAGGGGCTGCCCTGCAGGGGAGCACACACAGCTGTCTGAATTCTCCCTCCCACAACATCGCTGTATTAATTCCCTTCTCATTTCGTGATCCAATGCCTTCTGATGGACATTTTCTTCCTGGGAGGTGTTTCCCTGTCCATGCCTTTTCCCTGTCAGTGCTCACAGACCCCATCTGACCCTCTCTGCTCTCCCCCAGCCCTACACAAACCTGCCTGTTTGCCGGGTAAAGCTGGGCACAGGGTCTTGTTTATAAGCAGAAAAGGACAGCACAGACTGAGCCTGGTGGGTCCAGAAGAGGTCATGCTGGTGGTGTCCGTGGGCAAAGGAGCAGCTGGAGACACTTTAGGAGGCTCCTATCACACCTACTGACCACTCAAGGACACAGCTCAGGAGTCTCCCTGATTTGTTCAATCATGACAGCCTTTTTTCCTATTTTTCTACTGAAATTCCCCAAGGACAGGAAAGTGAAAAGACAAACTGCATAAAGTTCTTTATCTTTAATGTGATCTCTGCCCTGATCTTAACTTTAGAATGTCCTCTTAGAAATATGCTGAAGGCATTTGGAGCTGTGAGCAGCCCTGACTCACACAGCACCTCCTGAAAGCAGGAAGACCCTCTCCTGCCAGGAGGTGCTTCTTCCCCCCATACCTTCTCTCTGTCCCTCCATGGGGAACTCCCCGGGCAGGCTGAGCACTGACTCTGTTTTTTTCTCTGCTGGAGAAACAGCAAGAGCCCTCCTGACAGATCCCACAGGCTGTGGCTGTGTTGGCTTTAGGAGATCCCTCCAAGAACAGCACCTGCATTGTCCTGCACCCAGAGACTCACCTGGAGAAGGGCTGTGAAGATCTTTCTCCAAATGAAGCCTCCTCTTTCCTCCCACCCCACCCTGCCTTTCCCCTCTCTGTGCCTCCCTCCTCTCCCCTCGCTGCCTGCAGGCAGTGCCCTCAGCCCTGCTGGGCTTTGCAGAGGAGCTGCTCCTGCCCAGAGATGGCTCTTTGTAGCGCTGCCCACTTGCCACCAGCTCCCTCCGTGCCAGGAGCCCAGCCCAGCTCAGCAGCAGAGGAGCAGCCCAAGGCAGCCCTTTCTCTGCCCCCTCGGGGCTCCCTCCAGGTGTCCCTGGGGCTCCAGGGAACTGCTGAGAAACAGCCTGAAGCCATCCCTGATGTTCCCTCTCTCAGCTGGAAGAGACACTCCTGTCCTGCAGTGTCATTGCTCCTGTTGGAAAAACAGCTGGGCAGGAAAATCAATGTTATTGTCCCACCATTACATAGGACAACAGGAAGGTGACAGGGAATGGTCTCAACTCTCCACGCTGCGAGTATCTGTCCCATTGAGTGAATTTATGCATTTCATTATAGGTCTTTAGCCCTGGAGTCTGAAAGACATTCAGCTCTCTTCTGTCTCAGCCATGTCTTTGTGCTAAAAAAAGGCTTCACACACATGGGGTTTGGACACTTGGTCCCAGTTTTCCTCATTGTAGGGATGAGGTTGCCTGGTGCCACAGCTGCAGGGCTTCAACCCCAATGGGCAGCAGTGCCCTCAGCCAGGGGCACAGGCAGGAGGAGATGGAGCTGTTCCTGTGGGAGACAGAGCTGGGACATGGTCACACAGCTCAGCACAGAGAGTCTTGAAGGACAGCATCCTCCATGCTCAGCATGGGTCCAGACCGAGATTCAATCTCAACTTGAAAGGCCATTCAATGGCCCCATGATGAGTGTTTGCTGCTTCAGACCTGTGTGGGCACTGATGAATTCAGGCAGAGCAGGTGTAGAGAGATCTGAGATCCTCTGTCTTCCTCTTTGTCCCTCTCTTCCTCAGCAAGTTCTCCCAGACCACTGTGACTCAGGATGGGATTCTGGAGGAGATGGATCAGGGGTGTCTGGGGAACAAGTCAGGGATCGCTTGAGCAAACACAATCCTTCCCAGCCTGCAGATCAGGAGAGAGATTATCCCTGGGAGCTGAGTGAGCAGGAC